>NC_052649.1:10000100-10052600 GCF_016161935.1 Mauremys reevesii
CTTGGGGGCTTTAGGGGATTTCGTGGGGGTACAAATATTTATGTCCAGGTAGTGAGGAATCCTGAAGGAAGGATTAGGGAGTTTCTGGGGGCAGAGATATCTACGTCCAGGCTGTAGGGTTCCCCTTTGGTTTCTTAGGGGGTCGTGGGGGCACAGATACCTACGTACAGTGGGGTTAGCCGGAGCATGTCCGCAGGAACAGTTGCCATAAATTTGAAGCGGAGTTTAGAACCTGTTGTTAGGGTTACCATACAGCTGAGCAGCTGGGGGTGCTGCTGGGAGACAGGACCCTGGCTCTGTGCAGCTAGAGCCTCCTTTCCTGAGCGCTTTTTCCCCGGTTTGCCTGGCAGGCCCCTCGAGCCTCGTCACCCCGGATTCTGACCCAGTGCGCCTGAGTCTCCCTTCACCTTAGCCTCCGGCCGGCTTGAACCAGGCTGCAGCTCTCAGCCTGCGGGAGCTGATTCAACTAGCCTGCGGAGCCCAAGGTAAGACGAGACTGGGAGGAGACTCTGGGGGTGATGGGAGGCTCGGGGCTGCAGGGCAGCCCGGGAAGGTAGCGCTGAGGCAAGGACGCTGGGCTCTGCAGCTGCAGTCTCCCAGCAGCAGCCGGCCCCTGCTGCAGGGGAATCGCACTGCAGCTGGCAGCCTGCAGGCCCCAGGTGAGACGGGGAGGAGAATCAGAGAGTGACAGGCTGGGGAGGAAGGTTGGGGGTGACGTGGCTCGTGGGGAGGAATTGGGGGTGACGAGGCTGGGAGTGGGGGGAGGATGGGATCCCAGGGGAGGGGACACCACAGCAGCTGTTCCCCTAGCAAAACCTCCCACTGTTTCCTTTCCAGTGTTGCCTCCTTGGCTCCAGTCTGTCGATCTGTTTTTAAAGCGGATAGGATCGATCCGGGTCCATCTCTCTCTCCACCATCGGTGGTTTTTACACAGTTCTGCATCTGTTCTGCACACGGCCCCAGTCTCCAGCTATTAAATCCTTCACCGGGGCGGGGAGAGTTAATAGTGGGGTCAGCCAGAGCCCCCAGCCCCGCTGCGGGAGGCAGGGCGGGAGGACGTAGGCTTGTGGGAGTTGTAGTGCGCCCGGCCTACAACTCCCATCAGCCCACGCGGACTCCAGCGGGCGGCGCTTTGGGCGCGAAGGGCTGCGCTCGCAGGGCGGGGCCTGGAGCGAAGTGACGTCAGCGGTCTGGAGGCCGCTCGTGATAAGCGGGAACTTGGGTGCGGTGGGCAGGAGGTGCTGCGGCCTCGGGACGTGGGGCCCCCGAGCGACCCCGCCCTCACCCGCGGGGTGTTTGGGACTGGCCCCTAACTGCTCCCACAGCCCCCAGCACCACCGCCTCCCCGGCACCCCAGCGTGTCTCTCCTCCCCTCGCCTAGCCACAGCCCCCTCCCACCCCACCCCCACCCTCCCCGGCATCCCCATAACCCTCCAGCCACAGCCCCCATCTCCACGGCTTCCCTCACCCAGCCACAGCCCCCCCGGCTTGTCTTTCCTCCCCCTACGGGCTCCCACAACCCCCTCCCCCCCTGCACCTCCAGCCACAGCCCCCCCCGGCGCATCTTTCCTCCCCCCACGGGCTCCCACAGCCCCCCCGCCTCCCCCCAGCGCCTTTCCTCCCCCCAGCACCCCTGTGAGCAGCGTGCCTCTCCCCCCTCTAAGCCACTCACTCCCCTCCCCACCCCACCCCACCTCTCCCCTGGCACCCTGTAACCTCCAGCCACAGCCCCCATCTCCACGGCTTCCCTCACCCAGCCACAGCCCCCCCGGCTTGTCTTTCCTCCCCCCTACGGGCTCCACAGCCCCCTCCCACCTCCCCAGCACCCCATAACCTCCAGCCACAGCCCCCATCTCCACCGCTTCCCTCACCCAGCCACAGCCCCCGGCTTGTCTTTCCTCCCCTACAGGCTCCTACAACCCCTCCCCTGCCTCCAGCCACAGCCCCCGGCGCATCTTTCCTCCCCACGGGCTCCTACAGCCCCGCCTCCCCAGCGCCTTTCCTCCCCAGCACCTCACCCAGCCACAGCCCCTGGCGCGTCTTTCCTCCCCGGCACCCCAGCGTGCCTCTCCTCGCCTAGCCACAGCCCCTCACCCACCCCACCCCGGCACCCCCATAACCTCCAGCCACAGCCCCCAACCTCCACTGCTTCCTCACCCAGCCACAGCCCCGGCGCCCCTTTCCTCCCCACGGGCTCCCACAGCCCTCCTTTCCTCCCCTGCCTAGCCACAACCCCTACCTCCCCTGCACCTCCAGCCACAGCCCCCGCGCATCTTTCCTCCCCACGGGCTCCCACAGCGCCTCTTTCCTCCCCACACCCCAGCGTGCCTCTCCTCTAGCCACAGCCCCTCCCCACCCCACCTCCCCGGCACCCCCATAACCCTCCAGCCACAGCCCCATCTCCACCGCTTCCTCACCCAGCCACAGCCCCCGGCTTGTCTTTCCTCCCCACGGGCTCCCACAGCCCTCCCCACCCCGGCACGCCTCCTCCCCATCCCCACAGCTTCCCACACCCCGCCACAGCCCCCCACCCTCCCAGTGCACCTTTCCCGCCCTGGCTCCCACAGCCCCTGCGACCTCCCCAACCCCATACCCCCGTGCCCCCACACTGCTGTGAGCTACCCCAGCTCCTCATGGGCCACCTCTTCCCACACACCTTCAGTGTGCCATGAGCTTCCTCCCCACGGGCCCCACAGTGCCCCCGGCACCCCATCACCCCAGTGCGTCTTTCCTCCCCGCTGCCCAGCCACAGCCCTCCCATCTCCACCGCTTCCTCACCCAGCCACAGCCCCAGCGTGTCTTTCCTCCCCCGGCATCCCCACAGCCCCCTGGCACCACCAGTTCGCCTTTCCGCCCCATCCCCACAGCTTCTCTCACCCAGCCACGCCCACCCTCCCAGCGTGCCTTCTCCCCAGGCTCCATAGCCCCTGCCCAGCCACAGCCCCTGCAACCATCCCCAACCCCATGCCCCCCGTGCCCCCACACTGCTGTGAGCTTCCCAGCTCCTCATGGGCCACCTTCCCACACACCTTCAGTGTGCCACAAGCTTCCCTCCCCACGGTGCCCCCAGCACACTGTGAATTTCCCAAGCCCCCTTGGTGCCCCCAGCCCCTGCATCCCTAGTGCGCCGCGACCTTCCCCACCCCCAACCTCCCGCCCCGTGACATTCTCTAACCCCTCAGCCCCCACAAACTTCCTCTTCCCTCCCGCACTCCCAGCCCGCCCTGACTTTCCTCGTCCCCCTTTAACCCCTAGCCTGCCCCAACCTTCCCAACCTGCTTCCCGGTCCCCAACCCACCCACCGCCCCTATGCCTGCAGCCTTCTCCAATCTGAACGCCTGCTCCTCTAGCCAAACCAGCCCACGCCCGTCTATCCCCATCTGTTGGGCCCCTCAGTCCTGTCGTCTCCCTCCAACACCTCCTAGGCCACCCCAACCTGCACCCCATCCCTACTTCCCCCATACATGCCTTCTCCCATAGCCTCCTTCCGCCCCCTCCCTCCCCACCACCCCCGAGCCTGCAACAACTGTCCCCAACCTACACGCCTGTATCCCCCAGTTCATTCCTCCATTCAAGGGACTCCTCAGATCCCATCTCTCTCCAACATCCTCCCAGCTCACCCACAACCTGCGCCTCCATCCATCCCCACCTGTAGGGACTGCTCAGCGCCTTCCTCCCCAACAGCCTCCCCAGTTCATTTCCCATCCATTGGGCCCCTCAGTCCCCTTTTTCCTCCCTCCCACCGCAACCTGCACCCCACTCTGTCCCTAGATCTGTGGGCCCCCAGTGCCCTTTTCTCCTTTGTCCAACATTCCCAACCTGCACTCCCCAATTCCTCCTCCACCCATGGGGCCCCTCAGCCCTTCTTTCTCCTTCCTGCCCAACACTCACCCTTCATAGCACACGGGCAGGCGAGCTAGGGGACGAAACCCGTGGGGAGCAGTGGATTGTAGAGTGGAGCGGTGACTGATAGTGTGGGCTCAGTCTCTGTTCTTCGACTGGGGCGGCTGTAGATGGGATGGGAGAGGGAGGCAGGGATGAGGGTGTTAATAGAGCTCTGTGTAGTGATAGCTCCTGCTTGTCTTTATTAGTTTGCAGAGGAATTGTCCAGGAGCTGGAGCCGAGGAGAAACTGGAAGAAGTGAACCTGAGCAGCCTGGATATCCTTGTAAGCAGAGATGAAGAGTTCTCAGCTTTCTGCCTTCTCCATGACTGGCTGTGAGTGAACAATTATGGCCTCTATCCCTCATCCGTACCACTCAAGTTTTCTTCAGAGGCCGTGAGCCTCCTTGTTGGCCATGGGGCTCTGTGGGATTACGACCAAGGAAGGGACAACAGTCTCCTCTGCTCAGTGACTGTCTTGGATGCAGGTGCAACAGGCTGCTTAACATATGAACGTAAGAATGGCCAGACTGGGTCAGATCAAAGGTCCATCTAGCCTAGTATCCTGTCTACCGACAGTGGCTAATGTCAGGTGCCCCAGAAGGAATGAACAGAACAGGGAATTACCAAGTGATCCATCCACTGTCACCCATTCCCAGCTCCTGGCAAACAGAGGCCAGGGACACGATCCCTGCTCATCCTGACTCATAGCCGTTGATGGACTCATCCTCCATGAATTGACAGTAACTCTCCACTTAACATCCTCTCGCTTAACATTGTTTCAATCTTAGGTCCCTGGTCAATTACAGAACATGCTGTATTTAAAGTTGTGCAATGCTTCGCTATAACAGCGCTTGGCTGCCTGCTTTGTCCACAGTCGGCAGCCCCCCATCAGCTCTCCTATGCCCCCCCCCCCCCCCACATACCCCCCCCCACCCGACCCGCGGATCAGTGCCTTCCCCACGGCCTCCTGCCTGTGGCAATCAGCTGGCTTGTGGCGTCTGGGGACGGGAGTGAAGACTCATTGTGCAGGCTCCGCCTCCTCCCCTGCTTCCAAACGCAAGCCAGCTGATGGCTGCGGGCAGGAGCGAGGACCCGGAGTGTGAAGTAAAGGGGAAGGAGGGGGGAAGAAGAGGCAGGTTAAGGGTGGGGGCTTGGGGGAAGAGGCAGCCGAGGGTTGAGGCCCCCGACCCTGGTGCTTGCAGAGAGGGGAGCTGCCGCTGCTCCTGTGCAATGTGCTTCTGCTAGCCTATAGCACCTTCAGCCTCCTTGCCTGCCTCATTGTCACCAGTGCCAGTGGGCTGTGCACGTGTGGGGTAAGGCGGGGGCACTCCCCAACTATAGTACTGTCCTGTATGGCAAAAAATAATTCCCTGCAGCATAACCCCCCATTTACATTCATGCTTATGGGGAAATTGGACTTGCTTAACATCGTTTCACTTAAAGTCGCATTTTTCAAGAACGTAACGAGAACGTTAAGTGAGGAGTTACTGTACCTAGTTCTTACTTGAACCCCATTATAGTCTTAGCTTTCACAGCATTCTCTGGCCAGGAGCTCCAAAGGCTGAGTGTGCGTTGCGTGCTTTTTAATTGTATCTATAAAGGTGTAATGGGAGATGGGAGAAGAAGAACCTACACAACACTGCAGATTCTGATAAGTTCTGTTTTTCCCTCTTGTGTTGTGCTTAGTACCACGGAGAAAGAAGTGAAGGGTAAGAGCCCACCCCAACTGTGAGATGGAAGGCACCCAAGAGCCGTGAGACAGTGAGCGTTGTTGATTCCAGGCTATGCAGATGCCATGAAGCTGGGAGTGGAGCAGACGTCACCATCAGTGAGATAAGTGTCTGGTTTCGTGAGGACTCTTGTAACGGTCCACCTGCCTCCAGGCCAGGACTTGTCGTTAGCTGGGGCTGAGTTTGTAGGAAAAGGTTCCTGAATAGCTGTAGTTACGAGGGAGACAAGGTCCCCATTTTCAGGGGCTGGTCATTTCTCTGTCCACAAGCAGTGTGTTCTCTGCAGCAGAAGGTTGGATCCAGGGGGATGACTCCAGCTGGTGAGTTTCTTGACTTCCTCCCACGTTTTTCTCTCTGTCTCTCTCTCCTCTAATGTGTTGGCCAACACACTCTGTCTGTCTGTCTCTGTCCTTGCCTCTCCTTGTCTGTCTCCTTTCGTAGGACATGGGCAGGTGTGGTAGCTGTGCGTCCCCACAGGCTAGGTCTTGGGAGTGGTGAACAAGTAGGAGGGGAGCAAAATCACACAGCGGTGACTGTGGGTGTTGACGGAGTCTCGGCTCTAGTGGGGCTGATGTGGATGGCGTGGAACAGGGAGGTAGGGATGAGGGCAAGATTTCATGCACCGGTTGAATTTTGTGTAGTGATGGCTTTTTCTTGGGTTACGTCCTGCATTTGCAGAGGAATCATCCAGGAGCAGCAGCCGGAGAAATTGGCGGAAGTGGACCTGAGCCGCCTGGAAATCCTTCTAAGCAGACATGAACAGTCTTCAGCTTTCTGCCTCCCACGTAACTGCCTGTGAGTAAGAGGTCAGGGCTTGGAATTCTCATCTGTACTCACTGCAATTTTCTTCACACTCTGTTTGCTTCCTCATTGTCTATGGGGCTCTGTGTGATTAAGGCTTGAAGGGACCAGAGTCTCTGATCTCTCCTGGCATCTGCAGTCTGGGACTGTGGTGGGCCCACTGTGCACCCCTGACTCTCGCCCCCCTTTGCCTCTGCTTGCTGGAAGCAACAAGCTTCAGAAAGCAACAAGCAACAGAAAGCAATAAGTTACAAGCCAAATCATGCTTATCACAGGTGTGGTGTGTGTGACCAGAGTGTGCTGTGCGGAGTGACTGTTTAAGGTGTCATTCCAAGGGTTGCTTTCTACTTGTAGTCCTAAAGGTGTGATGGGATGAGGGTTCAGGGCAGAGCCTCACTGTGTGGGAGAGGCGAAAAGTAGAGCCTCCCCAACATTGCCCACTGAGAAGGTAACTTATTTGTTTTTCCCCTGGTGCTGGGTTTAATGCCAAGGGAAAAGAAGTCGCGTGTCAATGTCTACAGCCTTCATGTCATGGAAAGCGAGCGAGAGCGATGGGACCTCAAGAACTACTGATGCCAAGGAAAAGCTGTCCTAATGGGAGTGGAACAGTCGCCACTCTCAATGAGATAAGTGTCTGTTTTGGTGATTGCTCTGCTCCCGGCCCACCTTGCTCCTGGTAGGGACGCTCCATTTGCTGGGGCTGTGTTTGTAAGAAAGTGTTTTTGACTAGCTGTGTTTATGAGGGAGACAAGGTCCCCATTTTCAGAGGCTGCTCAGTTCTCTGGCCAGTAGCAGTGTCTCCTCTGCATCAGAAGGTGAGATCCAGGGGATGACTCCAGGTGACGAGTTGCTTCCCTTCCTCCCATGTTTCTCTTTCTGTCTGTCTCTTCTCTAGTATGTTGGCCAACACTCTTTCTCTCTCTCTCTCTCTGTCCTTGCCTCTCCTTATCCCTTCTCCCTTCATAGCACACGGGCAGGCGTGCTAGGTGTGCATCCCCACAGGCTAGGTCTTGGGAGCTATGAACAAGTAGGAGGGGATGAAAATCATGCTGGACAGTGGGTGTGAGAGTGGAGCGGTGACTCAGTGTTTACTCGGTCTGTATTCACTGAGTGGATTTTACGCACCAATAGAGCTGTATGTAGTGATGTCTCATGCTTGGCTTTTGCAGCTGCGCTTCTAGAGGAATCATGGAGGAGCAGCAGCCGAAGGAGAAGCTGGCAGATGTGGACCTGAGCAGCTTGGACGTTGTTCTAAGCAGAGATTAACAGTCCTCAGCTTTCTGCCTTGCACATAACTGGCTGTGAGTAAGCGATACTATATTCAAAGCACTGAACTCCTCACTTAAAGTCGCCCCGGTTAACGTTGTAACGTTGCTACGTTGCTGATCAATTAGGGAACATGCTTGTTTAATATTGCAGTGCTCCTGTAGTGAGTCGGTGTGGCTCCTCCTGCCCAGCAGAGCGAGTGCCCTCGCAGACACCTAAGTGGGTGGAGCCACCACCACCTGTCCCCGCCCCCCGGAAAGTCAAGGGGCGGGACAGGAAGTAGAAAAGCTGGCTGCCAGAGCTCAGTCAGAGCCCAGCCGCCGCAGGGAGCAGACGTGCTGTCGGGAGCTCCTGACTGGGAACTCTCCAGGGCCTGAGGCAGCTGTCCTGATTGGCCGGAGCTTCCTCGCGCCGGCTACGAAGAGGAACCACCGGAGCTTCCCTGGGCCCGGTACTGGGAGGAGCCGCCGGACTTCCCCCACGCCCACTACGAAGAGGAGCTGTCGGAGCCTCCCGTCCCTGCTGTTACCCGGAGGAGCCGCCCGAGCACGCCTGGCCGGACTTCCCTGAGGAGCTGCCGGACCTGCCACCAAGCCCTGGCCTTGAGGAGCCTATGCTGATTGACTGGCCTGGACCCGGTGCCCTGGACGAGGTAAGCCCTGAGGGGGAAAGTGGAAGTAGCCCGGGGGTAGCCGACCCTTGTCAGGTTGCAGACGCAGAGGTCCCGATGTCAGTGTGTTGCGGGCCCACTGACCAGCAGCGTGACAGCTGCTGCTAGGGCCCCGGCTAGGACACAGTGGTATGGGTGGGCCTGTGTCCCCCCTGCCACCCCACTCACGGATGGCAGTTTCCCCCCTCACCCAATGCTCCGGTCTAGGGACCTGGGCCTATATAACTACCGTTTGTTTGCTGCTGAGCCCCTGCACCCGAGGGCCTGAGCTCCTTGTGCTGGTTGCTGCTGAGCCCCTGCAACCGAGGGCCTGAGCTTCCTAGACACGGTTTACTCTCGATCAGCCGGTTCCACAGAGGACGTGGAGTGAGTCGGTGTGGCTCCCCTCCTGCCCTCGGGAGGGTCGAGCCCCGACGCGATCGATTACACTCCCTTATTATGTTGCTTGGCAGCTGCCTGGTTTATCCAGTCCTTGCAGGAAGAGCAGCCCGTTTCAGCTAGCTGGTGGGGGCTTGGAACCAGGGTGGACGGGCAGCCCGCTATCAGCTCCCCACCCCCCTAAGTTCCCTGTGCTCCGTTAGCTGGGGCTGGGTTTGTAAGAAAAGGTTCCCAACTAGTAGTTATGAGGGAGACAAGGTCCCCATTTTCAGGGGCTGCTCAGTTCTCTGGCCAGGAGCAGTGTGTCCTCTGCAGCAGAAGGTTAGATCCAGGAGAATGTCTGCAGGTGGAGAGTTGCTTTCCTTCCTCCTGTGTTTCTCTGTTCTCTAGTACGTTGGCCAACACACACCCTCTCTATGCTGGCCTTTCCTTATGCTGTCTCCCTTCTTAGGACATGGGGAGGTGTGCTAGGAGTGCATCCGCACAGGTTAGGTCTTGGAAGCCCTGGAGGAGTAGGAGGGGACGAAAACCATGTTGGGCAGTAGGTGTTAAAGTGGAGTGGTGACTGTTGGTGTTAACTCGGTCTCTGTTCGTTGAGTGGGGCTGATGTAGATGGGATGGAAGAGGGAGGCAGGGATCAGGCCAAGATTTCAAGCACCAATAGAGCTGTGTGTAGTTATGGCTCATGCTTGGCTTTTGCAGCTGCGCTTGCAGAGGAATTGTCCAGGAGCCCCAGCCCAAGGAAAAACTGGCAGAAGTGGATCTGAGCAGCTTGGACATCCTTCTAAGGAGACATGAACAGTCCTCAGCTTCTGAAGAACTGCCTGTGAGTAAGTGGTCAGTGCTTTCAATTCCTTATCTGTACTTGCTGTAGTTTTCTTCACAGGCCATGTGCTTCCTCGTTGGGTACCGGGCACAGTGGTATTAAGGCTGGGGAAGGGACAGGAGTCTCCTGAGCAAAGTGACCATTTTGGGTGCAGTTACAATGGGTCCCTTCTAGTTGCAGGTGTAAAGTAGTAACGGGAGATGGTTTGAGGGCGGAGCTGTGGGATACAGGAGATGTGAAATGAAGAGACTATGCGACATTGCAGACCGAGATGCTATTTTTTTTTTTGTTGCTTTTTCTCCCCTCTGCTGGGTTTAGTACCAAGGAATAAGAAGTCACACGTCAGAGTCTACTGCCTCATGCGGTGGCAAGTGAGTGAGAGCAGCGAGCCTGTGAGCATTGATCAGGCCAGGCAAGAGCCGTACATCTGGGAGCTGAGGAGATGCTACTGTCAGTGAGATAAGTGTCTGTTTTGCTGAGGGTTCTGCTCACGGCCGATCTGACTCCAGGTAGAGACACCCTGTTAGCTGGGGCTGGGTTTGTAAGAAAAGGTTCCTGACTAGCTGTGGATACGAGGGAGACAAGGTCCCCGTTTTCAGGGGCTGCTCATTTTTCTATCCACAAGCAGTGTGTCCTCTGCAAGAGAAGGTTGGATCCAGGGGGATGCCTCGAGCTGGCGAGTTCCTTCTCCTCCTCCTGCGTTTCTCTCCCTCCCTCTCTCTTTTCTGTACTGTGTTGGCCAACACACACTCTCTTTCCCTCTGTCTGTGTCCTTGCCTCTCCCTGTGCTTTCTCCCTTTATAGGACACGGGTAGGTGTGGATCCCCACAGGCTAGGTCTCGGGAGCCAGGAAGAAGTAGGAGGGGATGAAAATTATGTGGGGTCGTGGGTGCGAGAGTGGAGGCAGGTATTGTAAAATATCTAGCACGGTAGCATGTTGGACAGTGATGGCTCTTCCATAGGTGGTTTGCTGTTCTTGCAGAGGCCCGCTCAAGGCCAATGGAGCCGCCCCAGACAGAGGAGAAGCATCTGGAGGAACCAGACCTGCACAATCTAGATGTTTTTCACTTGGCAGTGGAGCTAAGGAGTGCTCTCGTGATATTCGAGGAGCAGGTGTGTGTTTTTGTGAAATCTCTCTCTATCCAGTATCTGCTGTGATAGACCCAGGCCAGTTGGGAACAGCAGAGTAGTAGAAGGGAGATAAACCTGCCACTGGATAAGTAGTTTTCTGTTCCCTGAGTGACCAGAGCAGGGGCTGCTCCAGGCTAATGAGAACACCTGACTCCAATTAACCTGCTAAGACTCAGGTGAGGCTGTTAAGCATGTGACTCTAATTAAGCAGTCGGTGTTTGGAATCCCTCATCTGTACTTGCTTCAGTTTTGTTCAGAGGCTGTGAATTTCCTCGTTGAACACGATGCTCTGTGGGTTTAGTACCAAGGGAAAAGAAGTGGAGGGTCAGAGTCTGCTCCCCTCATGCGATGGAAAGCAAGTAAGAGCGGGGAGACGGCGAACATTACTGATGCCAGGCAAGAGCCGTCCAGCTTGGAGCCGAGTAGCCGTCACTGTCAGTGAGAAGTGTCTTGTTAGGTGAGGGCTCTGCTCACTTCTCACTTGGCTTCAGGTACGGATGCCCAGTTAGCTACGGCTCGGTGTGTAACAAAATGAGCTGTGGATATGTGGGAGACAAGGTCCCCATTTTCAGCATCAGCTCATTTCTCTGTTCACAAGCGGTGTCTTCTCTGCAGAAAAGCTTGGATCCAGGAGGATGATTCCAGGTGAGGAGTTGCTTGCCTTCCTCCCGTGGTAATCTCTCTCTCTCTCTTTTCTCTCTGTGTTGGCCAACACACTCTCTCTAAATCTGTCCTTGCCTCATTTTGCGTTGTCTTGCTTCATGGCACATGGGCAGGTGTGCTAGGTGTGCTCCCCACAGGCTTGGGTCTCGGGAGTAATGAAGAAGTAGGAGGGGACAAAAATTATGTGGGGTAGAAGGGATGAGAGTGGATTGGAGACTGTCGGTTTTGAGTCGATCTGTGTTCATCAGGTGGGGCTGATGTAAATGGAATGGCAGAGGAGCGAGAGATGAGGGCAAGATTTCACACACCTTCACAACTGTGTAATGCTGGATCATGCATGGCTTTTGCAGCTGCGCTGGTACAGGAATTGTCCAGGAACCCTACCCGGAGGAGAGACTCTCAGAAGTGAACCTGATCAGCCTGAACATTCTTCTAAGCAGACATGAACAGTCCTCAGCTTTCTCCCTCCTGCATAAATGGCTGTGAGTAAGCGCTGTACTTTTATTCACAGGCCGTGTGCTTCCTCGTTGGGTACAAGGCTCTGTGGGATTAAGGCTAGGGAGTGGCCAGAGTCTCCTGAGAAAGTGACTATTTTGGGTGCCGTTACAATGGGTATCTTCGACTTGCAGTTGTAAAGCAGTAATGGGAGATGGGTTGAGGGTGAAGCTCTGGGATACGGGAGATGGGAAATGAAGAGACTATGCGACATTGCAGATGGAGATGCTATTTTTTTTCTCCCTCCTCTGCTGGATTTGATACCAAAGAAAAAGAAGTCATTTGCCAGTCTACTGCCCTCATGTGATGGAAAGCGAGCGAGAGCGATGAGACCCGTGAGCATGTTGATGCCACGCAAAAGCCGTCCATCTGGCAGCAGAAGAGCCGTCGCTGTCAGTGAGATAAGTGTCTGTTTTGGTGAGGGCTCTGCTCATGGCCCACGTTGATGCTGGTAGGGATGCCCCGTTAGCTAGGGCTGGGTTTGTAAGAAAAGGTTCCTGACTAGCTGTGGTTGTAAGAGAGACAAGGTTCCCAATTTCAGGGGCTGATGATTCCTCTGGTCAGGAGCAGTGTGACCTACGCAGCAGAAGGTAGCATCTAGAGGATGACTCCAGGTGTCGAGTTACTTGCCTTCCTCCCATGTTTCTCTGTCTTCTCTATTGTGTTGGCCAACACTCTCGCTCTTTCATTCTCCCTTCCTTGCCTTTCCTGGTGCCGTCTCCCTACGTAGGACGCGGGAAAAGGGTGCTAGGTGTGTATCCGCACAGTCTACGTCTTTGGGACCCATGAAAAATTAGGAGGGTATGAAAATCATGGATATTAGTGGGTGCCACAGTGGAGCAGTGCCTGTGGGTGTTGACTTGGTCTTTAATCATCGCCTGGGGCTGATGTAGACCAAATGAGAGAGGGAGGCAGAGATTAGGGCAAGATTTCACATACCTTCAGAGCTTTGTGTAATGCTGACTCATCCTTGGCTTTTGCAACTGCACTGGCAGAGGAATTGTCCAGGAGCGCTGTCTGGAGGAGAGACTCTCAAAAGTGGACCTGAACATCCTTCTAAGCAGACATGAACAGTCCTCAGCTTTCTGCCTCCTGCATAACTGGCTGTGAGTAAGCGGTCGGTGCCAGTGGAATACCTCATCTATACTCGGTGTAGTATTCTTCACAGGCCGTGTGTCTCCTTGTTGGGTGCGGGGCTCTGTGGTATTAAGGCTGGGGAGGGGCCAGAGTCTGCTACGCAGAGTGACTATGTCGGGTGCTGTTGCAAGGGCTGCTTTTTGGTTGTAATGCTAAAGGTGTAATGGGAAGAGTGTTGAGGGCGGAGCTCCCCCATGTGGGAGAGGGGAAAAGAAGAGCCAATGTGACATTTGCCTACTGAGATGGTAACTTGTTTTTCTCCTTGTGCGGGGTTTAGTACCAAGGGAAAAGAAGTCACGTATCAGTCTACTGTCCTCATGCGAAGGAAAGCGAGACCGACGAGACCGCGATCATTGTCGAAATCGGGCATTAGCTGTACATCTGGGAGCGGAGCAGTCACCGCTGTCAGTGAGATAAATGTCTGGTTTGGTGAGGGATCTGCTCATGGCCCACCTGGCTCCAGGTAGGGATGCCCCATTAGCTGGGGCTGGGTTTGTAAGAAAAGATTCCTGACTAGCTGCTGTTATGAGGGAGACAAGGTCCCCATTTTCAGGGGCTGGTTATTGGTCTGTTGACAAGCAGTGTGTCCTTGCCAGCAGAAGGTTGGATCCAGGGGGATGAATCCAGCTGGTGAGTTTCTTGCCTTTCTCTTTCTCTCTCTGTCTCTTCTCTAGTGTGTTGGCCAACACTTTTTCTCTCTCTGTCTATGTCCTTTCATCTCCTTGTGCTGTCTCCCCTCATAGCACACGGGCAGGTGTGTTACGTGTGCATCCCCACAGGCTAGGTCTTGGGAGCTATGAACAAGTAAGAGGGGATGAAAATCATGCAGAGTAGTGGGCACTAGAGTGGAGTGTAGACTGTTGATGTTGACTTGGTTACTGTTCATCAAGTGGGGCTGATGTAGATGGGATGGGAGAGGGAGGCGGGCATGAGGGCAAGATTAAATGCACTAATAGAGCTCTGTGTAGTGATAATGGTACTTAATTGACTTTATTAGTTTGAAAAGGAATCATCCAGGAGCCCTCGCCGGACGAGAATATGCAGAAGTGGACCTCAGCAGCCTGGACATCCTTTTAAGGAGACATGAATATTCCTCATCTTTCTGCCTTTTGCATAACTGCCTGTGAGTAAGAGATGAGCACTTTCAATTCCTCACCTCTGCTCGCTGTAGTTTTCTTCGCAGGCCGTGTGCTTCCTCATTTGTTATGAGACTCTGGGATTAAGGCTGGGGAAGGGACAAGAATCTCCTGAACAAAGTGACTATTTTGGGACCAAGTGTCCTTAGATTTCCAGAAAGCCTTTGATAAGGTCCTTCACCAAAGGCTCTTATGAAAATAAAGTTATCACTGGAAAAGAGTGAAGATCCTTTCATGGATTGAGAACTGCTTAAAAGACAGGGAACAAAGGGTAGGAATTAATGGTAAATTTTCAGAATGGAGAGGGGTAACTAGTTGTGTTCCCCAAGGGTCAATGCTAGGACAAATCCTATTCAATTTATTCATAAATAATCTGGAGAAAGGTGAGGTGGCAAAGATAGCAGATGATACTAAATTGCTCAAGATAGTTTATGGGATTTTTTTAAGTTATTCAGTGTTCATTGGATTTAACTAAGTGATTGGGCAACAAAATGGCAAATGAAATTTCGTGTGGATAAATGTGAAGTAATGCACATTGGAAAAAACAACCCCAACTATACATAAAATATGATGGGGGCTAATTTAGCTACAACTAATCAGGAAAGAGATCTTAGGGTCATGGTGGATAGTTTTCCGAAGATGTCCACGCAGTGTGCAGCGGCAGTCAAAAAAGCAAACAGGATGTTTGGAATCATTAAAAGAGGAATAGAGAATAAGGCAGAGAATATCTTGCTGTCCTTATATAAATCCATGGTACTCCCACATCTTGAATACTGGGTACAGATGTGGTCTCCTCATCTCAAAAAAGATATACTGGCATTAGAAAAGGTTCAGAGAAGGGCAACTAAAATGATTAGGGGTTCAGAATGGATCCCATATGAGGAGAGATTAAAGAGGCTAGGACTTTGCAGCTTGGAAAAGAGGAGATTAAGGGGGCATATGATAGAGGTATATAAAATCACGAGAGGTGTGGAAAAAGTGAATAAGGAAAAATAAGTTTACTTCCTATAATATAAGAACTAGGGCCACCAAATGAAATTAATGGGCAGCAGGTTTAAAATAAATAAAAGGAAGTTCTTCTTCACGCAGCGCACAGTCAACCTGTGGAACTTGTGAAGGCCAGGACTATAACAGGGTTTAAAAGAGAACTGGATAAATTCATAGAGGTTAGGTCCATTAATGGCTATTAGCCAGGATGGGTAAGGAATGATGTCCCTAGCCTCTGTTTTTCAGAGGGTGGAGATGGATGGCAGGAGAGAGATCACTTGATAATTACCCGTTGGGTTAATTCCCTCTGGGGTACCTGGCAATGGCCAGGATACTGGGCTGGATGGATCTTTTGGTCTAAGCCAGTTTGGCCATTCTTATGTTTTTATGGGTGCCTTTACAATGGGTGCCTTCCAGTTGCAATTGTAAAGTAGTAAAGGGAGATGGGTTGAGGGCTGGGATACGGGAGACGTGAAATGAAGAGACTACGTGACATTGCAGTTGGAGATGCTAATTTTTGTTTGTTTCCCTCCCTCTGCTGAGATTAGTACCAAGGAAAAAGAAGTCACGGTCAGAGTCTACTGTCCTCATGCGATGGAAAGTGAGCGAGAGTGATGAGACCACGAGCATTGTCAAAATCAAGCATTAGGCATGCATCTGGGAGCGGAGCAGCTACTTCTGTCAGTGAGATAAGTGTCTGTTCTGGTGAGAGCTCTGCTCATGGCCCATCTGGCTCCAGGTAGGGACGTCTTGTTAGTTGGGCCTGGGTTTGTAACAAAATGTTCATGACTAGCTGTGGTTATGAGGGAGACTGGGTCCCCATTTTCAGGGTCTGCTCATTTCTCTGCTGACAAGCGATGTGTCCTCTGCAGAAAAGGTAGGTTCCAGGTGGCGAGTTGCTTGCCTTCCTCCCGTGTTTCTCTCTCTCTCTCTTCTCTAGTGTTGGCCAACACACTCTGTCAGTCTGTCCTTGCCGCTTTTTCTGCTGTTTCACTTCATTGCACACAGGCAGGTGAGTTAGCTGTGTATCCCCAGAGGCCAGGTCTCGGGAAGCATGGTGAAGTAGGAGAGGACGAAAATAATGCGGGGAAGTGTGTGTGAGAGTGGAGGCAGGTACTGGAAGGTCTTGTGCACCTGTAGTGTTTTTGGCAGTGATGGCTCTTCCATCGGTGGTTTGCTGTTCTTGCAGAGGGCAGCGGAGCATCTGCAGGAAGCGGACCTGCACAATCTAGCTGTTTCGCTTTGCAGTGGAGCCGAGGAGCGCTCTTGTAATGTTGGAGGAGCAGGTGCGTGTTTTTGTGAAATGATGATATTTCTCTATCCAGTATCTGCATAGTGAGGTGCCTCGTGGAGAGCAGAGAGATGCTTCTCCTATCCATGGGATGGGTCCTGGGGAAGGTCCAGCTCTGCCTGTGGCTGGCAGTGGTCTGGGATTGTCCCTTTCCTAGAGGGCTGTAGCTCCTTAGGAGTGGTGAGTATTTTAGGCCCTGGGTAAGCTGAAGAAGAATAAAGGAGGGAGCAGCAGCCAGTGACGTGTGTCTCCGTTGTTCTTCCATGCACAAATGGTGACCTAGCTTACAAGTGTTCGCTCTCTCTCTCTCTCTCTCTTTTCAGTCGTACTGAGATTGGTCAGAAGAGAGATCGGCCAACCTGTGGCAGAGACCAAGGAAGGAACAGCCACCCGGAACCCATCCCTAGGGATGGAAGCCGGAGTAAGAGCAAATGGAAACTTGCTGAAGTTCAGTATTGAGGGAGGGCTGCAAATACTCTTGTCAGTGGAGAGAATTTGTGAGTATGGGGAGGGCCCCTGAGGAAAAGCCTCAGCATCTCACGGGGGCACGATAAGCTTGGGGGAATTCTTTGTGCCCTCTCAAGGAATTGTCAGGTGCTATGGAATCTTCCCAAAGTGCGATAACTCTCTTTGTGGAGAGCCAGGAAGGTGACTACAGGTGCTGAGTTTGCCTCCTTCCTGTACGTGTATCTCTGCTCTCATATGTTGGCCAACATGTGCGCGCTCTCTCTTTCTGTCTCTCTCCTTGTCTCCTTGCATAGAACATGGGCAATGGTGGATGCTCACAGTCTAGGGCTGGAGAGCCTGCATCCCACTGGGGCATTGGGAGGGGGAAGAGAAGCATGATGGGTACTAGATCCTCCATTGGTAGTGGTGGGGGTGACTGTGGGAGTTGACTCTGACTCTGTTCATCAAGTGGGGCTGATGTACGGTGGGTGGGAGAGGGAGGGCGGCGTCTCACACACCAATAGAACTTTGGGCAGTGACGGCCCCTGTGATGGGTTGGATCAGACTCCCCCCCCCCCCGGGAGCTGCCAACTGATGTGCCAAGTCTACCTCTGCCCCTGCTTTCCCTGCTAGCTCAGGACTCTAGCACCCTCTTGCTGAGCCAGATACTCCCATCTGCTCCAACATAGACCCAGGGTCTGAATTACTTGCCCCAAAGCTGCAGGTTGACCTGAAAACAGCTCACAGAAGTGTGCTTGTCTTTAGCACTCAGATGCCCAACTCCCAATGGTGTACAAACACAAATAAATCCGTTTTACCCTGCATAAAGCTTATATGGAGTAAACTCAAAAATAGTTCATCCTCTGTAACACTGATAGAGAGAGAGATGCACAGCTGTTTGCCCCCCTCCAGGTTAACTCTGGGTTAATTGATAAAATCACTTTTTACTTATTAATACGGAAAGTAGGATTTAAGTGGTTCCAAATAGTAACAGACAGAACAAAGTGAGTCACCAAGCGAATTAAAAAGCACAAATCTATGTCTAATCAAACTGAACATAGATAATCTCACCCTCAGAGATGCTTCAGTAAGTTTTTTCCTCAGACTGGACCCCATCCAGGCTTGGGCACAATTCTTTCCCTGGTACAGCTCTTGTTCCAGCTCAGGTGGTAGCTAGGGGATTCTTCATGACTCCATGGAGCTATAAAGGTGTAATGGGAGATGGGAGAACAACCACGTACACAACACTGCAGATTCCGATGATAACTTCTGTTTTTCCCTCTTCTCTTGTGCTTAGTACCACGGAGAAAGAAGTGAAGGGTAAGAGCCCACCCCCGTTGTGAGATGGAAAGCACCAAGAGCCGGGAGACCACAAGTGTTGTCGATGCCAGCCTATGGCGATGCCGTCGATCTGGGAGTGGAGCAGCCGTCACCATCAGTGAGATAAGTGTCTGGTTTGGGGAGGACTCCGGTAACGGCCCAATCTGCCTCCAGGCTGAGACTAGTCATTAGCTGGGGCTCAGTTTGTAGGAAAAGATTCCTGACCTGCTGTGGTTATGAGGGAGACAAGGTCCCCATTTTCAGGGGCTGGTCTTTTCTCTATCCACAAACAGTGTGTCCTATGCAGCAGAAGGTTGGATTGAGGAGGATGACTCCAGCTGCTGAGTTTCTTGACTCCATCCCACATTTTTCTCTCTCTCTCCTCTAATGTGTTGGCCAACACACACTGTCTCTCTCTCTTTTTCTCTGTCCTTGCCTCTCCTTGTGCTGTCTCCCTTCGTAGGACACGGGCAGGTGTGTTAGGTGTGCATCCCCACAGGCTAGGTCTTGTGAGCTATGAACAAGTAGGGGACCGAAAAGATGCAGGACAGTGGGTGCTAGAGTGGAGCGGTGACTGTGGGTGTTGACTGAGTCTCTGCTCTAGTGGGGCTGATGTGGATGGGATGGGAGAAGGAGGCAGGGATGAGGGCAAGATTTCACGCATCAATTGTATTTTGTGTAGCGATGGCTCTTGCTTGGCTTATTTGCTGCACTTGCAGAGAAATCATCGGGGAGCAGCAGCAGGAGGAGAAACTAGTAGACGCGGACCTGGGCAGCCTGGACATCCTTCTAAGCACAGATTAACAGTCCTCAGCTTTCTGCCTTCCACGTAACTGGCTGTGAGTAAGCGGTCGGTGCTTCGAATTCCTCATCTGTTCTCGCTCCAGTTTTGTTCCTGGTCGGGTACATGGCTCTGTGGGGTTAAGAGGAGGGAAAGGCACAAGTCTCCTGTGCAGAGTGGCTGTTTTGAGTGTAGGTGCAACAAGCTGCTTTCTAGTTGTGGTCCTGAAGGTGTAACGGAAGAAGGGTTATGGGTGGAGGTCTGGGGTGCGGTAAATGGGAGAAGAACTTATGTGATGTTGCCAACTGAGATGCTAACTCGTTTTTCTCCTCCACCCCCTTGTGCTGGGTTCAGGACCAAGAGAAAAGAAGTGGAGGGTCAGCGTCGGCTCACCTCACGTTACGGAAAGCGAGTGAGAGCGACGAGATTGCAAGCATTTTGGATGCCAGGCAAGAGCCGTCCAGCTGGGAGCGGAGCAGCCGCCACTGTCAATGAGATAAGTATCTGTTTTGGTGATTGCTCTGCTCACTGCCCACCTGAATCCAGATACAAATGCCCCATTAGCTGGGACTGGGTTTGTAACAAAATATTCCTGACTAGGTGTGGTTCTGAAGGAGACAAGGTCCCCATTTTCAGGGGCTGCTCATTTCTTTGTTCACAAGCGCTGTGTCCTCTGCAGAAAAAGTTGGATCCAGGAGGTTGATTCCAGGTGGCGAGTTGCTTGCCTTCCTCCTGTGTTTTTTTTTCTGTCTCTCTCTTCTCCAGTACGTTGGCCAACACACATCCTTTCTCTTTCTGTCCTTGCTTTTCCTTGTGCTGTCTCCCTTCGTACGACACGAGCACGTGTGCTCGGTGTGCATCCCCACAGGGTAGGTCTCGGGGGGCCATGATGAAGTAGGAGGGGATGAAAATTGTGCAAGGTAGCGGGCGCGGGAGTGGAGGGGTGACTGTCAGTGTTAACTTGGTCTCTGTTCATCAAGTTTGGCAGATGTAGATGGGCTGGAAGAGGGAGGCAGGGATGAGGGCAAGATTTCAAGCATCAGTGGAGATGTGTGTAGTGATGGCTCATGCTTGGCTTTTGCAGATCCATTTCCAGAGGAATTTCCCAGGAGCCGTAGCCGGAGGAGAGGTTGGCAGATGTGGACATGAGGAAACTGAACATCCTTCTGAGCAGACACGAACAGTCCTCGGCTTTCTGCTTCCCACATAACTGGCTGTGAGTTAGCTGTCGGTGCTTTGAATTCCTCATCTGTTCTTGCTGTACTTTTCTTCACATGCCGTGTGCTTCCTCGTTGGGCATGAGGCTCTTTGGCATTAAGGTGGGGGAAGGGCCAAGAGTCTCCTGAGCAAAGTGACTATTTTGGGTTACAATGGGTCCCTTCTAGTTGCAGGTGTAAAGTAGTGATGGGAGATGGGTTGAGGGCAGAACCGTGGGATAGAGGAGCTGTAAAATGAAGAGACTACGTGACATTGCAGACGGAGATGCTGTTTTCTTTTTTTGCTTTTCTCCCCTCTGCTGGGTTTAGTACCAAGGAAAAAGAAGTCACACGTCGGAGTCTACTGCCCTCATGCGATGGACAGTGAGTGAGAGCAGCGAGCCTGTGAGCATTGTTCATGCCAGGCAAGAGCCGTCCATCTGGGAGCCGAGCAGAGGCCATTGTCACTGAGAAGTGTCTGGTTTGGTGATTGCTCTGCTCACAGCTCAGCTCCTGGTAGGGACACCCCATTAGCAAGGTCTGGGTTTGTAAGAAAAGGTTCCTAACTAGTGGTTATGAAGGAGACAAGGTCCCCATTTTCAGGGACTGGTCATTTCTCTGGCCAGGAGGGGTGTGTCCTCTGCAGCAGAAGGTTCAATCCAGGGGGAAGACTCCAGCTCTTGAGTTTCTAGACTCCCTCCCATGTTTTTTCTCTCTCTCTCTCTCTCCCCTCTAATGTGTTGGCCAACACACACTCTGTCTGTCTGTCTCTCACTCTCTCTGTCCTTGCTTCTTCTTGTGCTGTCTCCCTTCATAGGACATGAATAGGAGTGCTAGGTGTGCATCCCCACAGGCTAGATCTCGGGAGCTATGAACAAATAGGAGGAGATGAAAATCATGCAGGGTATTGGGCGCTAGAGTGGAGCGGTGTCTGTGGATGTTGACTCAGTCTCTGTTCATCGAGTCGAGCGGATGTAGATGGGATGGGAGAGGGAAGCAGGGATGAGGGCAAGATTAAATGCACCAGTAGTGCTGTGTGTAGTGATGGTACTTACTTGACTTTATTAGTTTGCAGAGGAATCATCCAGGAGCCCTCACCGAACGAGAATATGCAGAAGTGGATGTGAGCAGCCTGGACATCCTTCTAAGGAGACCTCAACAGTCCTCAGGTTTCTGCCTTCTGCCTAACTGGCTGTGAGTAAGCAGTGAGTGCTTGGAATTTTTGTACTCACTGTAATTTTCTTCATAGGCCATTTCCTTCCTTGTTTGGTATGGGGCACTGTGGGATTAAGGCTGGGGAAGAGACCAGAGTCATACTTGCCAACTTTCACTGGGTAGATAAGAACCCTGAATTCACAATATTCCAAAAATCAAGCTAATCCTATTTCAAATAAGGCCAAAACAAGCCAATTCCTAAGAACCCCAGCACTCAATGACTAGATCTCTCCTGGCGTGCAGTCTGGGAATGTGGTGGGTCCGCTGTGCACCCCTGACTCTCTCTCCCCCCTTTGCCCCTGCTTGCCGGAAGTAGCAAGCTACAACGAGCAATAAGGTACAGGCCAAAACCAAGCCCGATTTGTATGTTTTGTTTTCCCCCTTGAGATTTGGTGTGTGTGTGTGTGTGACCAGAGTCTGCTGTGCAAAGTGACTATTTCGGGTGTCGTTGCAAGGGGTGCTTTCTACTTGCAGTCCTACCGGTGTAATGGGAATAGGGTTGAGGGCGGAGCCCCACTGTGTGCGGGAGGGGAAAATAAGAGCCTACCCAAAGTTGCTGACTGAAAGGGTAACTGATTTGTTTTTCCCCCTTGTGCTGGGTTTAGTAGCAAGAGAAAAGAAGTCACAGGCCAGAGTCTACTGCCCTCGTGCAATGGAAAGAGAGCAAGAGCGATGAGTCTGCAAGCGTTGTTGATGCGACGCAGAAGGCGTCCATCTGGGAGCGGAACCGCCACCACTCTCAATGAGATAAGTGTCTTCTTTGGTGATCGCTCTGCTCAAGGCCCATCTTGCTCCCGGTAGGGACGCCCCGTTAGCTGGGGCTGGGTTTGTAAGAAAAGGTTCCTGACTAGTTGTGGTTACAAGGGAGACGATGTCCCCATTTTCAGGGGCTGCTCATGTCTCTGGCCAGGACCAGTGTGTCCTCCAGCATATTAGATTCAGGGGATGACTCCAGCTGGTGAGTTTCTTGACTCCCTCCCACGTTTTTCTCTCTCTCTCCTCTAATGTGTTGGCCAACACACACTCTCTGTCTGTCTCTCACTCTCTCTGTCCTTGCCTCTTCTTGTGCTGTCTTCCTTCGTAGGACACGGGCAGGTGTGTTAGGTATGCATCCCCACAGGCTAGGTCTTGTGAGCTATGAACAAGTAGGGGACCGAAATGATGCAGGGCAGTGGGCGCTAGAGTGAAGCGGTGACTGTGGGTGTTGACTGAGTCTCTGCTCTAGTGGGGCTGATGTGGGAGGCAGGGATGAGGGCAAGATTTCACGCACCAATTGAATTTTTTGTAGTGAGGGCTCTTGCTTGGCTTATTTGCTGCACTTGTAGAGGAATTGTCCAGGAGCAGCAGCCAGAGGAGAAATTGGCAGACGTGGGCCTGAGGAGCCTGGACATTCTTCTAAGGAGACATGAACAGTCCTCAGCTTTCTGCCTCGTGCATAACTGGCTGTGGGTAAGTGGTCAGTGCTTGGAATTCCTCATCTGTACTTTCTGTGATTTTCTTCACACTTTGTTTGCTTCCTTGTTGGGTGTGGGGCTCTTTGGGATTAAGGCTGGGGAAAGGACCAGAGTCACAATTGCTAACTTTCACTGGGGAAATAAGCACCCCGACTTTGACAATAAGCCAAAAATCAAGATAAACCCATTTGAAAACAAGGCCAAAACAAGCCAATCCCTAAGAACCCCAACACTCAATGACTAGATCTCCCCTGGCGTGCAGTCTGGGACTGTGGTGGGCCCGCTGTGCACCTCAACTAGCCGTCCCCTTTGCTCCTCCTTGTCCGTGCTTGCTGGAAGCAAAAAGCTACAAGAAGCAATAAGTTACAAGGCAAAAAGAAGCACAATTTCTACGTGTTTTCCCCACAGGTTTGGTGTGTCTGACCAGAGTCATCTGTGCAGAGTGACTATTTCAGGTGTTGTCGCAAGGGGTGCTTTCTACTTGTAGTCATAAAGGCGTGATGGGAGGAGGGTTCAGGGCAGAACTTCACCATGTGGGAGAGGTAAAAAGAAGCGGCTACCCAACATTGCCAATTGAGATGGTGACTGACTTGTTTTTCCGCTGGATTTAGTACCAAGGGAAAAGAAGTGACAAGTCAGAGTCTACTGCCCCCATACGATGGAAAGTGAGCGAGAGTGATGGGACTGCGAGAATTATTGATGCCTTGAAAAAGCCGTCCAAGTGGGAATGGAAGAGTCATCACTGTCAATGAGATAAGTGTCTGTTTTGGTGATTGCTCTGCTCACGGCCCACCTTGCTCCTGAAAGGGATGCCCCGTTTGCTGAGGCTGTGTTTGTAAGAAAAGGTTCCTGCCTAGCTGTGGTTTTGAGAGAGAGAGAAGATTCCCATTTTTAGGGGCTGCTCAGTTTTCTGGCCAGGAGCAGTGTGTCCTACGCAGCAGAAGGTTGCATCTAGGAGAATGACTCCAAGTGGTGAATTGCTTGCCTTTCCCTCGTGTTTCTCTCTCTCTCTCTCTCTCTCCTCTAGTGTGTTGGCCAACACTCTTTCTCAATCTGTCCTTGCTTTTCCTTGTGCTGTCTCCCTTCTTAGGATATCGGCAGGCGAGCTAGGTGTGCACCCCCACAGGTTGTGTCTTGGGAGCCATAAAGAAGTAGGAGGGGACGAAAATCATGCGGGGCAGTCGGTGCGAGACTGGAGCGATGACTGTTGGTGTTGTGGGGCTAAGACAGATCGAAAGCGACGCAGGGAAGAGGGGCTTAATTGGGCTCTATGTAGTGCAGAAGTTCTCAAACTGGGGTTTAGGTCCCGTCAGGGGGCCGCAAGGTTGTTATTTGGGGGGTTGTGAAATGTCATCCTCCATACTAAACATCACTTTGCTTCCAGCATTTATAATGGTGTTGAATATACAAAAAGTGTTTTTAATTTATAAGAGGAGGGTCACACTCAGAAGCTTTCTATGTAAAAGGGATCATCAGTACAAAAGGTTGAGAACCACTGGTGTAGTGATAGTTCTTGCTTGCCTTTATTAGTTTGCAGCGGAATTGTGCAGGAGTCTCAGCTGGAGAAGAAGCTGTCAGAAGTGGACCTGAACTGCCTGGACATCCTTCTAAGGAGACATGAACAGTCCTCAGCTTTCTGCATTATGGATAACTGGCTATGAGTAAGAAGTCAGTGTTTTCAATTCCTTATCTGTACTCACTCTTGTTTCCTTCATAGGCCGTGTGCTTCCTCGTTGGGTACGAGGCTCTTTGGGATTAAGGCTGGGGAAGGGACAAGAGTCTCCTGAGCAAAGTGACTATTTTGGGTGCAGTTAAAATGGGTCCCTTCTAGTTGCAGCTGTAAAGTAGTAATGGGAGATGGGTTGAGGGCGGAGCTGTGGGATACGGGAGATGTGAAATGAAGAGACTACGTGACATTGCAGACGGAGATGGTAATTATATTTTTTTTCTTCCTTTTACTTCCTTGGTACTAAACCCAGCAGTCACACATCAGAGTCTACTGTCCTCATGCGATGGAAAGTGAGTGAGAGCAGCGAGCCTGTGAGCATTGTTCATGCCAGGCAACAGCCGTCAATGTGGGGGTCGAGCAGACGCCACTGTCAGTGAGATAAGTGTCTGTTTTGCTGAGGGTTCTGCTCACGGCCCATATCAGTTTCTTGCCTTTCTCTGTGTGTGTTTCTCTCTCTCTCTCTCTCTTCTCTAGTGTGTTGGCCAACAATCTGTCTCTGTCCTTGCCTCTCCTTGTGCTGTCTCCTTTCATAGGACACGGGCAGGAGTGCTAGGTGTTCATCCCCACAGGCTAGGTCTCAGGAGCTATGAAGAAGTAGGAGGGGATGAAAATCATGCAGGGTAGTGGGCGCTAGAGTGGAGCGGTGACCGTCAGTGTTGACTCAGTCTCTGTTCATCTAGTCGGGCTGATGTAGATGAGATGGGAGAGGGAGGCAGGGATGAGTGCATTCATAGAGCTCTGTGTAGTGACAGTTCTTGCTTGGCTTTATTAGTTTGCAGAGGAATCGTCCAGGAGCCCCAGCCGGATGAGAATATCAGAAGTGGACCTGAGCAGCCTGGACATCCTTCTAAGGAAACAAGAATAGTCCTCAGGTTTCTGCCTTCTGCATAACTGGCTGTGAGTAAGGGCTCAGTGCTTTGAACTCAGTCATCTGTACTCACTGTAGTATTCTTTATTGACCGTGTGGTTTCTTGTTCGGTACAGGGCTCTGTGGGATTAAGGGTGAGGGGCCAGAGTCTGCTGTGCAGAGTGACTGTGTTGGGTGTTGTCGTAAGAGGTGCTTTGTACTTTTAGTCCTAAAGGTGTAATGGGTAGAGGGCGGAATCCCGCCGTGCGTGAGAGGGGAAAAGAAGAGCATAAGAGACATTTCTGACTGAGACGGTAGCTTACTTGTTTTATCCCCTGGTTTTAGTACCAAGGAAAAAGACGTCACATGTCAAAGTCTACTGTCCTTATGAGTGAGAGTGACGAGACTGCGAGCGTTGTTGGTGCCAGGCAGGAGCCGTCCATCTGGGAGCAGAACAGCTGCTACTATCACTGAGATAAGTGTCTGTTTTGCTGAGGGTTCTGCTCACGGCCCACCTGGCTACAGGTAGAGACACCCCATTAGGTGGAGTGGGTTTGTAAGAAAAGGTTCCTGACTAGCTGTGGTTTTGAGGGAGACACGGTCCCCATTTTCAGGGGCTGATTTCTCTGGCCAGGATCGGTGTGTCCTCGGCAGGAGAAGGTTAGATCCATGAGGGATGACTCCAGGTGGTGAGTTGCTTGCCTTCCTCCTCTGTTTCTCTCTCTGTCTTCTCTACTCTACTGTGTTGGCCAACACACACACACACACACACACTCTCTCTCTCTCTCTCTCTCTCTCTCTCTCTCTCGGCTGTCTCCCTTCATAGGGCACGGGCAGGAGTGCTATGTGTGCATCCCCTCAGGCTAGGTCTCGGGAGCTATGAACAAGTAGGAGGGGACGAAAATCATGCATCGAAGTGGGCGCTAGAGTGGAGGGGTGACTGTAGATGTTGACTGTCTCTCTTCAAGTGGGCCTGATGTAGATAGGCAGGGATGAGGGCAAGATTACCTGCACCAATTGAATTTTGTGTAGTGATGGCTCTTGCTTCGCTCATTTCCTGCGCTTGCAGAGGAATTGTCCAGGAGCAGCAGCTGAAGGAGAAAGTGGCAGACGCGGACCGGAGGAGCCTGGACATCCTTCTAAGCAGACATGAAAGGTCCTCAGATTTCTGCCTCCCGCACAACTGGCTGTGAGTAAGCGGTCAGTGCTTGGAATCCCTCATCTGTACTGGCTCCGGTTTTGTTCAGAGGCTCTGAATTTCTTCATTGGACATGGTGCTCTGTGGGATTCAGACGAAGCAAAGGCACAAGTCTTCTGTGCAAAGTGAGTATCTTGGATGTAGGTGCAGTGGGCTGCTTTTTAGTTGTAGTGCTAAAGCTGTAATGGGAGGAGGGTTGAGGGCGGAGCCCTGAGGTGTGGTAGATGGGAGAAGAAGAACCTATGCACGTTGCAGACTGAGATGCTAACTGATTTGTTTTTCCCCCTAGTGCTGGGTTTAGTACCAAGTGCAGAGTCAGAGTCCACTCCGCACATGCTATGGAAAGGGAGCGAGAGCTGGGAGATTCTAAGCATTGTTGATGCCAGGGAAGAGCCATCCAGCTGGGAGTGGAGCAAGGACCACTGTCAGTGAGATAAGTGTCTTGTTAGGTGAAGGCTCTGCTGTGGTTACAAGGGAGACAAGGTCCCTATTTTCAGGGGCTGCTCAGTCCTCTGGCCAGTACAGGTGTGTCCTCTGCAGCGGAAGGTTGTGGATCCAGGAGGATGACTCCAGGTGACAAGTTGCTTGCCTGCCTTCCTCCCGTGTTTCTCATTTTCTCGCTCTGTCTCTTTAGTGTGTTGGCCAACACTCTCTCTTAATCTGTCCTGTCCTTTCCTTGTGCCATCTCCCTTCTTAGGACACAGGCAGGCCTGTGAGGTGTGCATCTCCACAGGTTAGGTCTTGAAAGCCCTGGAGTAGTAGGAGGGGACGAAAACCATGCGGGGTAGTGGGTGCGAGAGTGGAGCAGTGACTGTCAGTGTTGAATCGGTCTCTGTTCAAGTGGGGCTGATGTAGATGGGTGGAAGAGGGAGGCAGGATTGAGGGCAACATTTCAAGCACCATTAGAACTGTGTGTAGAGATGGCGCATGCTTGGCTTTTGCAGCTGCATTTCCAGAGGAATTGTCCAGGAGCTTGAGCCGGAGGAGAAACTGGCAGAGGTGGATCTGAGCAGCTTGGACATGGTTCTAACCAGACAGGAACAGTCCTCAGCTTTCTGCCTTCTGAACACCTGGCTGTGAGTAAGCGGTCAGTGCTTTCAATTCCTTATCTGTACTCGCTGTAGTTTACTTCACAGGCCTTGTGCTTCCTCCTTGGGTACCGGGCACAGTGGTATTAAGGCTGGGAAAGGGACAGGAGTCTCCTGAGCAAAGTGACTATTTTGGGTGCAGTTACAATGGATCCCTTCTAGTTGCAGATGTATAGTAGTAATAGAAGATGGTTTGATGGCGGAGCCGTGGGATATGGGAGATGAAGAGACTACGTGACATTGCAGATGGAGATGCTAATTTATTTGTTTTTTCTCTCCTCTGCTGAGTTTAGTACCAAGGAAAAATAAGTCACATGTCAGAGTCTACTGCCCTCATGCAATGGAAAGTGAGTGAGAGCAGCGAGCCTCTGAGCATTGTTCATGCCAGGCAAGAGCCGTTCATTTGGGAGCCAAGCAGATGCCACTGTCAGTGAGATAAGTGTCTGTTTTGCTGAGGGTTCTGTTATCAGCCAATCTGACTCCAGGTACAGACACCCTGTTAGCTGGGGCTGGTTTGTCAGAAGAGTTTCCTGACTAGCTGGGGAGACAAGGTCCCCATTTTCAGGGGCTTGTCATTGCTCTGTTCACAAGCAGTGTGTCCTCCGCAGGAGAAGGTTGGATCCAGGAGGATGACTCCAGATGGTGAGTTACTTGCCTTTCTCCTGTGTTTCTCTCTCTCTCTTCTCTAGTGTGTTGGCCAACACTCTCTCTCTCTCTCTCTCTCTCTCTCTCTCTCTCTCTCTCTCTCTCTGTCCTTGCCTCTCCTTGTGCCGTCTCCCTTCATAGAACAGGGGCAGGAGTGCTAGGTGTGCATCCCCACAGGCTTGGTCTCGGGAGCTATGAACAAGTAGGAGGGGATGAAAATCATGCAGGATAGTGGGCGCCAGAGTGAGGCAGTGTCTGTGGATGTTGACTCAGACTCTGTTCATTGAGTCCAGCGGATATAGATGGAATGGGAGAGGGAGGCAGGGATGAGGACATTCATAGAGCTCTGTGTAATGATGGTCCTTGCTTGGCTTTATTAGTTTGCAGAGGAATTGTCCAGGAGCCCTCGCCGGAGGAGAATATGCAGAAGTGGATCTGAGAAGCCTGGACATCCTTCTAAGGAGACATGAATAATCCTCGGGTTTCTGCATAACTGGCTGTTCCTCATCTGTACTTGCTGTAGTTTTCTTCACAGGCCGTATGCTTCCTCCTTGGGTACGGGGCTCTGTGGCTGGGGAGGGCCCAGAATCTGCTCTGCAGAGTGACTATGTTGGGTGCCATTAAGAGGGCCAATGCAGAGAGGAGAAAAGGGGCCTGAACCCTGATTACAGGACGGTCACCCTTTCTTTAGTAAAATACTCCTCCTTCTTTTTTACTCGGTGTGGGTGGGGCGGGAAGTCCCCAATGTGAAAAGATCTGGAAATGAACAGGTAAGGGAGGGATCCTGCTGAGTGTCTCCTTTCCGATCAATCCTCCATCTCTCTCAGCGACACCCTTCCGGACTTACCTTCCTACCTCACCAAGAAAATAACTTTGTGCTCCCTAACCAGAAACCAGGGAGAAGGTAGTCTTTATTTTTTTTTACCAGAAAAGACCCCTATTCCTTGTGACGCAGTCCTGTTAGTAGGGTTAGGTGCACCCACGTGCTGGCTCCGAATACCACCGCATGTGATTACAACACCTGAACATCAACACATTTCAGAAAGGACCGCCACATCAATCCCTTTGGACGTAGCCCTAGGAATCTCCTCTGTCTGTCTCCAAAGAGAGACAAGGCCTGGAATTTGGACACAGCTGAGGGAGCTGTCTGAATCTCTACAGTTGAACACTCATCAGTGCGACGGTGTCTTTCTTGTGCACAAGAAAACAAAGGGTCAAAGTTGTGGTTGGTTGAGCGGTGTAAATTGGGCAGGGCAAAAGGACTTGCGGAAGGATGAGGTGGAAGTGAGGGTCTGAAAGGAGCCCCCCACCTCACCTGTTCATTTCTAGATGGTGTGACATTTGCATGGTTGGGCCATTTCTTGGCTTTTTTGAGAAAAGGGGTGAATTTTCCCATGGCTTCCACCATCCCCTTACAGCTGCCCCTTCGCCACACTATGTTGCATCTGACCTGGATAGGTCGCAAGTAAGATTTCACTTCAAATCTCAAAGTCCAGTAGAAATAATTGTGGGGGAATTTCCTGTCACTAAGAGAAACAGAAGCTCAAGCCTTCTCAAGGGGTGGGGTGTCGCTCAGCCACAGGCACAAAAAGGCTCCCCTAGTTTAAGCGTGCGAGGGATAAGACGTTACAGCCTCGTTACAGGGCAGTCATTTTGCCGGGCATGTCAAAGTGACCTGTGGTTTAATTTGCTTGGCAAAGGAGACCCAAACCTTCCTTACAGGGTGGTCCTTAAGCCAGGGGCGTTCGAATGGGGCAGAGAGAAAAGCGCTGTAAAGGAGAGACCTCCGTTCCCTCAGGAGAGCGTAGTCTCATTGCCCAGCAAGTGCCAGCAGCCCAAGAGGAGCTAGAAAGGGGAGACCTGCACCCTTCTCACAGGGATTGGTCAGTGGCAAAGAGCATTCTAAAGGCTAGGTCCTAAGGAGCTCAAAGCCACAGAGACCTTGTGGTGATCTGCGTGTAATGTAATATCTCATTGTAAGGTGATGAGGCCAGCAAGAGTTAATTAACTCACAAACTGACCTTGACCCATGGCCAAACTTTAAAGACTGGTTAGGAAGATCTGTAGAGGAATTAGAGGTTTGAAATGCAGCCTGCATTGTTAGAGATAGAAGGGTAAATGTTAGCTCAGGTCTTGTCTATTGCTATAGCTGTGATTCAAAGATCAAAAAAGCAAAATAGGAAGACACTGGAGTGAGATAGCGTTATTGTCTATATCGGGGATGGCAACCTTTCACAAGTGGTGTGCTGAGTCTTCATTTATTCACTCTAAAATTTATTACTGGCACGCGAAACCTTAATGTTTTTCAGAAGGTCTCTTTAGTTTCTATGTCTATATATTATATAACTAATGTTGTATTGTAAAATAAACAAGGTTTTCAAAATGTTTAAGTAGCTTCATTTAAAATTAAATTAAAATGTTGATCTTACACCGCTGGCTTGCTCAACCCGCTGCTGGTCTGGGGTTCTGTTCCACTAGGCCGCCAGCAGGCTGTGCGGGGCCCTGCCCCCATACAGCGGGTAGCTACCTTCTCCCTGGTTCTGGCCCATTCTCTTGCTCTCTCTGCACTGAGCTGAGGGTGGGAGTGGACGGAGCACAGGGCTGGGGCTGAAGGGTCTGGCCCAGGAGCTAGAATGAGGGAGGGGGCTCAGGGTTGGGGCAGGAGGTCTGGGTGTGGGGGCACTTACCTGGGCAGCTCCCATTTGGTGTGAGGGGTGCAGGTGGGAATGTGAGTGGGGGTGCAGGAGCTCCCGTTTGGTCCTCGGGGTGGGGATGTGCAGGGGTGCAAGATTCAGGGCAGAGGACTGGGGCCATGTGAGGGGAGTGCAGGTGTCAGGGCGGGGGGGCGGGGGATGTGTGGGGGTGCCCCAGTCCGGGCTGGGGTCGGGGGGGGTGAAGGAGTCAAGAGAGGGCTGGGTGTGTATGAGGGAGGTACAGGGCTCAGGGCAGGGGCCTGTGTGTGTGTGTGTGTGTGGGGGGGGGGTGTCAGGGCTCAGGGCAGAGGGCCTGGGTGACTGCCCCCCTCAGAACCTCCCCCTCTGCTCCTTGTCCCCGGCCCACCCCCTCCTGGGACCCCTGCCCCTATCCGCTCCCCAGAACCCTATCCCCTATCTAAGCCTCCCTGTTCTTGTCCCCTGACTGCCCCCCTAGGAGCCTACCCCCTACCTGTCCCCTGACTGCCCCAACCCTTATCCACACCCCGAGACAGACCCCCGGACTCCTACGCCCCATCCAACCACTCCCCACCCCTGACCCGACCCGACCCCCAGCACTCCCGACCTGTACACCCCTCCCCCTGCTCCCTGCCTGCTGCAACCCCCTCCACACCTCCGCCTACTGACAACCCCTCCTGACTCATCCAACCCCCAGCTCCTTGTCCCCGACCACCTCCTCCAGAGACCCCACCCTAACTGTCCCCTGACCCCTGACCCCTATCCACCCCCACTCCCTGACAGACCCTGGAATTCCCATGCCCCATCCACCCCCCTGGTCCCTGTCTGCTGCCTCCAGAGTCCCCCACCCCTAGCCACCTCCCCAGGATCCCACCCCCTATCCAACCAACCCTGTCCCCTGACTGCCCCCACCCCTTACCAAAGCCCCCCAGCCCCAGATCCCCTTACCATGAGCCGCCAAGCAGAGCCAGCCTATGCTGCCCCATGGGAGTGCACAACCCTGCCCCTCAGAGTGCTGCATGCACGGGGGCAGGGCTCTGGATGAGTGGGGAGCGTCTTTGCCTCCCTGCAGATCCAAACGCTGCCCCACAGGAGCACGCAGCCCTGGACCCAGAGCTCTGTGTGGGAGGCAGGGATCCGGGGGAGGGGCTGGGGGCTTGCTGCGCTAGGCCCGGTGCTCTAGCCTGGGAGTGCGGACCCTGCGGCTTGCCGCGCTGGCAGGATTTTTAATGGCACCCTGGAGTCCCGGCAGGCAGCCGCGTGCCATTGAAAATCGGCTCCCGTGACGTCTTTGGCACGTGGCTGCTGGAGGTTGCTGACCCCTGACCTAGTGTCTCTGTGGCTCCATGATGGAAATAACTAGTGAGACGTGTGGCCATGTGGGGTAATGCACAGAGCAGTTCCTGCATGGAGCTACAGTGACACTGTGGCCATGTGGGGTAATGCGCAGAGCAGTTTCTGCATGGAGCAACAGTGACACCGTGTGGCCACGCAGGGTATTGCACAGAGCAGTTTCTGCATGGAGCAACAGTGACACCGTGTGGCCACGCAGGGTATTGCACAGAGCATTTCTGTCAGAGGAACAGTGACACCATTACCCTGCGTGGGCACACGGTGTCACTGTAGCTCCATGAAGGAAATGCTCTGTGCATTACCTTTCGTGGCCACATGGTATCACTATTCCTCTGTGAGAAATGCTCTGTGCATTACCCTACGTGGCCACATGGCGTCACTGTTGCTCCGTATAGGAACTGTTCTGTGAATTACCCTACATGGCCCCACGGTGTCAATGGTCCTCTGAAAGAAATGCTCTGTGCATTACCCTCCGTGGCCACACGGTCTCTCTGTTGCTCTGTGAGATATGGTCTGTGCATTACCCTTCGTGGCCACACGGTGTCACTAGTCCTCCGTGAGAAATGCTCTGTGCATTACCTTTCATGGCCACATGGCGTCACTGTAGCTGCATGCAGGAACTGCTCTGTGCATTACCCTTCGTGGCCACACGATGTCACTGTAGCTGCATGTAGGAACTGCTCTGTGCATTACCCTTCATGGCCACACGATGTCACTGTTGCTCCATGCAGGAACTGTTCTGAGCATTACCCTGCGTGGCCACACGGTGTCACTGTAGCTCCATGCAGGAACTGCTCTGTGGATTACCCTGCGTGGCCACATGGTGTCACTGTTCCTCTGAGAGAAATGCTCTGTGCATTACCCTGCGTGGCCACCTGATGTCACTGTTGCTCCATGCAGGAACTACTCTGTGCATTACAATGCATGGCCACATGGTGTCACTGTAGCTGCATGCAGGAACTGCTCTGTGCATTACCCTGCGTGGCCACACGATGTCACTGGAGCTACATGCAGGAACTGTTCTATGCATTACTCTGCGTGGCCACACGATGTCTCTGTAGCTCCATGCAGGAACTGTTCTGTGCATTACTCTGCGTGGCCACATGGTGTCACTGTTCCTCTGAGAGAAATATTCTGTGCATTACCCTCCATGGCCACACAGTGTCTCTGTTACTCCGTGAGATATGGTCTGTGCATTACCCTTTGTGGCCACATGGTGTCACTGTAGCTCCATGCAGGAACTGCTCTGTGTATTAAAAAGAAGCAGCAAGCTGCAAGGTAAACAAGCAAGAAGCCAGCAGCCAAACACTAGCCAACAGGCAATTTTCAGCCAATTAAGCCAAAATCAATCTCAGTTTCTCTGTTTTTCCCATGTGTTTGGAGTGTCTGATGCTTTGTGCATTACCGTGACAGGTCACCATGAGTGCCACAGTTGGCCTGAGGGAAATGCTTTCTTATCACTGTCCCTTCATAAGGGAAACGGGTTGTGTATTACTTAGAGTACCCACCCAGTGTCACTGTTGCTCTAGGAGGAAAATGCCTTCTGCATTCCCCCATCTGGTATCACTGTTGCTCCATTAGGAAATGCTTATCTGTCGTGGCCACTCTTGTCCCTGTGCGGTCCCTGGGGGGAACCCCCTTCAGTGAGACAGCCTTTGTCAGGGTTCCACTCTCTCTTGGGTGTTCAGCCCCTCCATCTCCTGGAACTGCACCACTCTGAGCCTTAGCACACCCGTCTCTTGCTATGGGCCCCCTCAGGGAATCCACTTGCTCTGGACTGCCAGGGCCTCCTCACCCTCAAAGGGGTTGATGCAACCCTGTTCTCTAGCCCGGAGTGACACTCAGCCAGCGTAACACAGGAGGGTTTATTGAGCTTTTGAACCCAACATAGGAAACTCTCAGAGCCTTAGGCCTGGCCTCCCTCAGCACAGCACATCCAAGTCTCCCCTGCATCCAGGGGGGCTCTGTCTAATCTCTGTCTCTCCAGTCCTGAACCCCCCTGCTTCCCAGCTGGGCATTTGATATCATGGGCCCCAAGCCCTGCCTCTGTCCATTGTCTTCTCTCTAGGTAAACAGGGTCACCTGGGCCTCCTCTCCTCTCCTCCAGCCCCCACTGGCTGGAACTGGCTGTTGGGCTGTGGAGAGAGGACCCCAGTGACCTATTGTCTTCCTAGTGGCTAGAACTGGTTGGGACTCCTGAGCTGGGCCTCTGGGTTGCCAGTCGCTGGGGTATCCATTCTCCAGGCCATCAGTTGGGGCCTCAAGTTCCCTCGCTGGTCCTCTGTAACAAAAAAACTCCCTCTGGCCTCGTCTCGTTAACACAGTAACACCCAGGGAAACTGAGTCACACGCCCTCTGCATGCAAACCATTGGAAAAAACAAGGAGCCAAACCAGAAAATCTCCCACTTTGTTACACACTTATCACTCAACGGTGCTGTCTGCTGTGGCAACCGGGACATGTGCTGCAGGAAGTGGGGCTACTTCAATGAGACCCTGTCCCACATCCTGTGTGGATGTCAGCACTACTCCGGAGCCTGCCGGTAATGCCACAGCGCCATCCAGAACGGGGTGGTGAAAGCCATCCCGCCGTCCCTGGGGAAGCTCACCATCGACCCCGCCATCCTCGGCACGGACAGCCAACTGTGACCCAACATCGTGATGGATACGGAAAAGACGATTCTCATGGTGGACGTCATGGTGCCGTTCGACACTGGCAGTACCAGGTAGAGTAATTGAGAACACCGGTCAGGAAAATAACCCACTTCCTTCTTTCCTTGACAAATCAAGGGATTCACCCCACCCATGTACTTAGTATTGGTATAGTGCAAGGGTCAGCAACCTGTGGCATGTGAGCAGATCTTTAATGGCACACTGCTGCCGCCGGAGTCCCAAGGACATAAAGCCAGTGAGGGCAGAGCCTGCACCCCCGAGAGGAGCCACCTCAGTGGCCTGGCCATGGGCTCCTCGTCCCCTCACCTGGCGAGAGCCCTGCCCCGGGGGCGTGGAGGGGCCAGCTCACCTGAGCCACCTTGGTATAGTTGGCTATGGTGGATTGGCAGCGTTCTGGGGGAGCAGGTTTGCTGCTGGACCTGGACCCGACTCCCGGCAGCAGGAAGGGGGAGCAGGGATGGTGGAGGTGGGAGAGGCTGGCAGCAGCAGCGACAGCTGCTGAGCATCCCTGGGAGGAGGCACCCAGCTGCAGCCATGGCTCGGTACCTGCTGTTCGTGAGCTGGGAGGAGCAGAGAGCTCAGTGGCCCGGTGGCGCTGAGCATGTAGCAGGTGTGGGCGAGTGGGAATTGGTGGTGGCCAGAGAGCCCTGGGGTGAGGAGCTCGCATACTGCGGGGTTATGTGCCGCCAGGGGCAGCTCCTCCAGACACAGCCAGAAGGGACTCTCTTGCCGCAGGCGCTAGTTGCGCTTGTGCAGTGTGCCATGGGGCTCCGAGTGGGTGAGCTGGCTGGGGGCCGCAGGAGTGAGGGGAGCCCTGTTCCCAGAGCCCCGCACACACACACCCAGCCCCCTGCCCTGACCCCCCCCACACACACCCAGCCCCCTGCCCTGACCCCCCCCACACCCACCCCCCTGCCCAGAGTCCCGCACACACACCAGGCCTGTGCTCTGCACGCACGCCCAGGCCCCTCCTGAGCCCCCCTCATACACACCCAACCTTCTGCCTGACTGCTTCACCCCCACCCATGACTCCAGCCCTGACTCTGGCACCCCACATCCCCATTCACCCCCCCCACCCACAGCACCAAATGGGAGCTCCTGCACACACCCCTACACACATTCCCGCCTGTACTCCTCACACCAAATGGAAGCTGCCCAGGTAAGTGCCCCACACCCAAACCTCCTGCCCCAATCCTTAGCCCCCTCCCTCATTTTATCTCCTGGCCAGACCCTTCACCCTCATCCTGTGCTCAGTGCATTCCCACTCTCAGCTCAGTGCAGAGAGGAAGAGAATGGGCCAGAACCAGGGAGAAGGTAGCTACCCGCTGTATGTGGGGAGGACCAGGACTCCAGACTGGCAGCGAGCTGAGTGGGTCTGGCAGCAGGGATGTCAGCTGGCAGGAGCCCGCAGATGGAACCCCTGAGCGGCAGTGGGCTGAGCTGCTCAGCCTGCTGCGGGTCTAGGGTCCTCGCCAGTGGCCCCACCCAGACAGCTGCTAGTCTGGGATTCTGGCTGCCTGACTATTGCCAGCCGGGGTCCCGACCACAGGCCTCGCTCAGCCCATTGCTGGCCTAGGTGAAAAGAACCCCAGACTAGAAGTGGGTTGAGCGGGCCAGCGGCGTAAGATCAACATTTTAATTTAATTTAAAATTAAGCTTCTTAAACATTTTGAAAACCTTGTTTATATTATTTAACTAAACTATTGTTGTATTGTAAAAGAGAGACTTATAGAGACCTTCTAAAAAACATGAAAAAGTATTACCAGCACTCGAAACCTTAAATTAAAATGAAGACTTGGCACACCACTGCTGAAAGGTTGCTGACCCCAGGTATAATCAATGACTTGGACTCTGGATACATTCTATGGGTGGTGTATCTGAGATCACTTACCCACTGTGGTTTTAAAAATGCCCGCTCCCAATCTGGGTCTATGGCGATTGTGTTATGTATGTATCTTATGAACCTTGTAACCGACACTTGTAATCCCTCAGAACCTAAGCCTGACCGCAGCTGTACAGTGCCTTCCTTCTTAATGTTTAAAATCATACTTACACAAGTTACCTTCTACACTCTCATTGGCTATTTAACATTTTTATTGAAGTTATTTTAATTAAAATAGACAAAATGTAGATATGGTTGTTGGGGACGCACTTGGCATAATCCAGGTAACTCAAAAGGATGGAAGGCCATGAGAGCTGATGAAGTCCTCTTGGTCTGAGCCATAGTGTACCAACTCTCCATGTTTGACCCCGAGTTGCTCTTGTGAAAGGGGCTACTCCTTCTAGAAGAAAGAAACTAGTAAGAACCGGTTAGTAGCTAGGCAGACTTGGTTCTGGGCGGGTAATGTTCATGTCATAAACGTTGTAACAAGTTACTGTTTTGGTTAAAGTATAAAAGGTATGTGAGTTCTTTGTTTAGACGGTTTTGATTTGAGCCCTGTGTGGCTCCTGATGCCTATTTGAGATCTCAAATAAAGTTCTGTTTGCTTCTCCATCCTGGTGTGTCCTTTTGGTGCGGTGCACACCGGGCAACGAACTCAACCACTGCCACCTCGGGCACTGAGTGCGGCAACAGTTTGGTCAAAGCCAGATGACAATTACTTAGGGTGTTATTGTAAGTTACTATAAAAAGGCTGCACTAGCTGGAGCTGAACGCGTATCATTGCCAACTCTCCCCACACATGCTCCAGGTACTGGCTCCATGACTTGGGATGAACAAGAAAAAGGATGGTACATTGTGAGAGGGACCTAGAGGGTTTCAGAGCTGACAAGCCAGGGCAGGAGATGGCTGCTCCCAGGTATGATGGTGATGGGGCCCATTAAGGTATCTGGATAGAAAAGGCAGGGGCAAAAGCATGTGGTGGGGCACAGCTGAGGCTGAACATTAACTGCCAGGGGTGAGGAGGGCAATAAATCATCCCCCCCGGGCCCCCAGACTGGGCATCGTCTGAGCAGGAGGCCTTTCTATGGCTGCCCTGGTTAGGGGCAACCTTGAGCGCCATACGCCAGGGACCCACCCTGCCCTGCTGGGCTTCTCTACCCGCAGCGGGGCAGCCGCAGGGAGCGGGAAGGCTGGGCAGTGCCACCCTGCTGGGCCCAGAACCTGATCTGCTGCCTGGTGTGTCGCCTCCCTGCATTGGTGCAGTGACTGCGGGGGCCCTGCCCCCTCCAGAGGAGAAGGACCATTGTACCCACATGGGCCAGTGCCCTGGGTGTGTCCCTCAGCCCCACACGTGGGGAGGGGAATGAGCTTGGGAAGCCTCCTGGGGCAGTGTCTGGTGTCCTGCCCCCCCAGCTGCCGCAGTGACCCCGGGGGGGGGGGTCTCCACTATTTGGGCAGCGACCCCCTCCAGGGGAGTTTCTGGCCCAGTCAGGGCAGCGTGAGGGCGCAGCGACTTCAGCGGGTGCCACTGAGCATGCGCCGGGCATTGTCCGCGTGCCCGCGCAGTCCCAACCCAGGTGGCCACTGCCGAATCCGCTTCCTGGGTGTGAGCCGGTGACTCTGTGTCCGCAGGGCAGGGCCAGGCTGGGCTCGAGCGAGCGGTCGCGCCCCGATCCTGGCGCACTTCGAACTGGAAGTGACATGGGCTCAGTGCCGGGTGGAGGGAGTCGCGGTGCGCGTGGGGGTCCCGGCCTGCTCACTGATTGGCGGAGAGACCCCGGGGGCAGCTGCGCGCGTGGGGCGGATCGAGACTCCCGGAGTCGGGGGTGGGGGAGGGGCAGAGGGTGTGAAATGGGGCGGTCAGGCGGGGGGTCTGGAAAATCAGATGGGGAGGGCCAAAGGGTGTGAAATGGGGGTCAGGTGGGGAGGGCAGAGGGTGTGAAATGGGGAGTCGGGGCTGGAAAAATCAGCCGGGGAAGGGCCAAAGGGTGTGAAATGGGGTCAGGTGGGGGAGGGCAGGGTGTGAAATGGGGGTCGGGGGCAGACTGGTTCAGTGCCAGTTTCATACCGGGGTAGGTTTTGGCGGGTGTCTGGAATGGGCACCACGGACACACATTCATGTGTCTCCCCACGTGGTGTCTGTCTAGGTTTTGTCTTGGGTTTGTTGGATCTGTGCTGCAGGCAACTGAAAATAAGGACTGTCATAGGTCTCACCCCACTTAGAGCTGTTGGGTTCCAAAATGGGGACCTGCATTGACTCCCTAAACTAAAATCCTAGTTTAGATCTGGTAAGCTGCCACCACCCAATAATGTACGTGTATTGGGATACAGTCCTTCCCAAAATCCTTGGGAGCCCAAGAGCCCCAAATCCATGGAGTTCTTACACCTAGGAGAAATAAATCCTTCCTCCCCCCTCCCTTTTCCTAGGAGAGATACCGGGATTCAACTACAGAGGGATGTCTCCTCCTCTCTCCTCCCCTTTCCCTGAGAATTCACCCAAGGAAAGATCAACCAAGTCCTTAACACAGATTCAAACCTAAATTTCAACCCAAGGAAACAAACCATTTCCCTCCTCCTCTCCTAGTGCTTAGGAGAGATACCTGATTAAACTCCTTGAATCAAACCCAGAAGGAACTCACTCTTACCCCTCCTTCCTTGAATCTCCACAAGAGAAGGAATTAACCAAGTCCAAAGAAAAGAAAAGAATTTATTAAAAGAACAAAAAAAAAGAAAGTACACCATCGCTGTCATACCAGGATGCAAAAATACAGGGTCTAACTTATCAATCTCTGGAGAGAATTCCCCCTCCTTTCTTTCTCAGTAAAAGCAAAGTAACAGTAAACAGAAATAAAGAATTTCCTTCAGCAAACACACAATTGCAAATGTAGAAATCAAATTATAAGACTAATCTGCCTTTCTAATTAATACTCACTATTGGATAGTAGGAATGACTCCAGGAGAACTTGGAGACATGACTGGCCTCGCTTAGATCCAAAGAGAGCATGAACACTGGCACAAAGAACACAGACAAAGGCTTCCCTCCACAGAGATTTGAAATGATCTTGTCCCTGATTGGTCCTCTGGTCAGGTGTTCCTCAGGTACTGCATGTTAACCCGTTACAGGTAAAAGAGACCTTAACCGTTAACTTTCTGTTTATGACACGCCCCCCAAATCGCAGACAGTGGGGGAACCACACTGGCGGTGATTTCCTTGTAGAACTTTAAAATAAACAGATTAATAAAACACATGCACTATTACATATACTACTAAGTATGTAAACAACAAGATATTTGACATTCAAGAACACTTTTTAACCATTTAAAGGGGTGTGTGCTGAATAGTGTCCTTTGTAGGAACATGAGATGTGTTATGACTCCCCTGCCCTCTGGATGTAAGGGCTGTGTCACGAATAGAAAGAAGAGGTGACCCCTGAATACTGTCCCCTGCAGAAAGAAAGGGTGAGTCGTGAATTGCACTACCTCTAACAAATGGTGTATCCTGAATAATGTCCCCCCACCCAGAAACAAAGGATGAGTCGTAAATTGGAGTCCCTCCAGAAACAAAGGGTGTGTCCTGAATTCTAGTCCCAGCAGAAATAAAGGGTGTACCCTGAATACTGTCCCACCAGAAACAAGAGGTGAATCCTGAATAATGTCCCCTCCAAAAACAAAGGGTGTGTCGTGAATTGCACTACCTCTAGAAACAAGAAGTGTATCCTGAATACTGTCCCCTCCAGAAACCCAGGGTGAGTCGTGAATTGTAGTCCTACCAGAAACAAAGGGTGAATCATGAATGAATCATGAATGTTTCCCCCAGTAACAAGAGGTGTATCCTGAATAATGTCCCCTCCAGAAACAAAAGGTGTGTTCTGAAATGCAGTCCCCCCAGAAACAAAGGGAGAGTCGTGAATTTGAGTCCCCCCAGAAACAAAGGGTGTGTCCTGAATTGTAGTCCTACCAGAAACAAGGGGTGTATCCTGAATAATGTCCCCTCCAGAAACAATGGGTGTGTCCTGAGTTGTAGTCCCCCCAGAAAAAGGGGTTTTCCTGAATAGTGTCTCCCCAGAAACAAGAGGTGTATCCTGAATAATGTCCCCTCCAGAAACAAAGGATGTGACCTGAATTGTAGTCCCTGCAGAAACAAGGGGTGGTCCTGAATAATGTCCCCTCCAGAAACAAAGGGTGTGTTGTGAAATGCAGTCCCCCCAGAAACAAAGGGAGAGTCGTGAATTCGAGTCCCCCCAGAAACAAAGGGTGTGTCGTGAATTGCAGTCCCCCCAGAAACAAAAGGTGTATCCTGAATAGTGTCTCCCCAGAAACAAGAGGTGTATCCTGAATAATGTCCCCTCCAGAAACAAAGGATGTGACCTGAATTGTAGTCCCTGCAGAAACAAGGGGTGGTCCTGAATAATGTCCCCTCCAGAAACAAAGGGTGTATCGTGAATTGCACTACCCCTAGAAACAAGAAGTGTATCCTGAATACTATCTCCCCAGAAACAAAGGGTGTGTCGTGAAATGCAGTCCCCCCAGAAAGAAAGGGTGTGTCCTGAATTGTAGTCCTACCAGAAACAAGGGGTGATTCCTGAATAATGTCCCCTCCAGAAACAAAGGGTGTGTCGTGAATTGCACTACCTCTAGAAACAAGAAGTGTATCCTGAATACTGTCCCCTCCAGAAACCCAGGGTGAGTCGTGAATTGTAGTCCCACCAGAAACAAAGGGTGAATCATGAATACTGTCTCCCCCAGAAACAAGAGGTGACTCCTGAATAATGTCCCCTCCAGAAACAAAGGGTGTGTCGTGAATTGCACTACCTCTAGAAACAAGAAGTGTATCCTGAATACTGTCCCCTCCAGAAACCCAGGGTGAGTCGTGAATTGTAGTCCCACCAGAAACAAAGGGTGAATCATGAATACTGTCTCCCCAGAAACAAGAGGTGTATCCTGAATACTGTCTCCCCCAGCAACAAAGGGTGAGTTGCAAATTGGAGTCCCCCCCAGAAACAAAGGGTGTGTCCTGAATTGTAGTCCCACCAGAAACAAGGGGTGTATCCTTAATAGTGTGCCCCCAGAAACAAGAGGTGTATCCTAAATAATATCCCCTCCAGAAACAAAGGATGTGACCTGAATTGTAGTCCCTGCAGAAACAAGGGGTGGTCCTGAATAATGTCCCCTCCAAAAACAAAGGGTGTATCGTGAATTGCACTACCCCTAGAAACAAGAAGTGTATCCTAAATACTATCTCCCCAGAAACAAAGGGTGTGTTGTGAATTGCAGCCTCCTCAGAAACAAGAGGTTTAATCTGAATAATGTCCCCTCCAGAAACCCAGGGTGAGTCGTGAATTGTAGTCCTACCAGAAACAAAGGGAGAGTCGTGAATTTGAGTCCCCCAGAAACAAAGGGTGTGTCCTGAATTGTAGTCCTACCAGAAACAAGGGGTGTATCCTGAATAATGTCCCCTCCAGAAACAAAGGGTGTGTCCTGAATTGTAGTCCTACCAGAAACAAGGGGTGTATCCTGAATACTGTCTCCCCAGAAACAAGAGGTGTATCCTGAATCATGTCCCCTCCAGAAACAAAGGGTGTGTCGTGAATTGCAGTCCCCCCAGAAACAAGAGGTGTATCCTGAATAGTGTCTCCCCAGAAACAAGAGGTGTATCCTGAATAATGTCCCCTCCAGAAACAAAGGATGTGACCTGAATTGTAGTCCCTGCAGAAACAAGGGGTGGTCCTGAATAATGTCCCCTCCAGAAACAAAGGCTGTGTCGTGAATTGCAGTCCCCCCAGAAACAAGAGGTGTATCCTGAATAGTGTCTCCCCAGAAACAAGAGGTGTATCCTGAATAATGTCCCCTCCAGAAACAAAGGATGTGACCTGAATTGTAGTCCCTGCAGAAACAAGGGGTGGTCCTGAATAATGTCCCCTCCAAAAACAAAGGGTGTATTGTGAATTGCACTACCCCTAGAAACAAGAAGTGTATCCTAAATACTATCTCCTGAGAAACAAAGGGTGTGTCGTGAAATGCAGTCCCCCCCAGAAAGAAAGGGTGTGTCCTGAATTGTAGTCCTACCAGAAACAAGGGGTGATTCCTGAATAATGTCCCCTCCAGAAACAAAGGGTGTGTCGTGAATTGCACTACCTCTAGAAACAAGAAGTGTATCCTGAATACTGTCCCCTCCAGAAACCCAGGGTGAGTCGTGAATTGTAGTCCCACCAGAAACAAAGGGTGAATCATGAATACTGTCTCCCCCAGAAACAAGAGGTGAATCCTGAATAATGTCCCCTCCAGAAACAAAGGGAGAGAGTCCTGAATTGGAGTCCCCCCAGAAAAAAGGGTGTGTCCTGAACTGAAGTCCCAGCAGAAACAAGGGGTGTATCCCGAATACTGTCTGCCCAGAAACAAGAGGTGTATCCTGAATAATGTCCCCTCCAGAAACAAAGGGTGTGTTGTGAATTGTAGTCCCACCAGAAACAAAGGGTGTATCCTGAATACTGTCTACCCCAGAAACAAAGGGAGAGTCGTGAATTCGAGTCCCCCCAGAAACAAAGGGTGTGTCGTGAATTGCAGTCCCCCCAGAAACAAAAGGTGTATCCTGAATAGTGTCTCCCCAGAAACAAGAGGTGTATCCTGAATAATGTCCCCTCCAGAAACAAAGGATGTGACCTGAATTGTAGTCCCTGCAGAAACAAGGGGTGGTCCTGAATAATGTCCCCTCCAGAAACAAAGGGTGTATCGTGAATTGCACTACCCCTAGAAACAAGAAGTGTATCCTGAATACTATCTCCCCAGAAACAAAGGGTGTGTCCTGAATTGTAGTCCCACCAGAAACAATGGGTGTATCCTGAATAGTGTCTCCCCAGTGTTAGGCCTGAATGAAAATATAGCAGATAAAACAGTTATGCTAACCTGACTGAAATCAGGCTAGCAAAGGTTTTTGATAATCCCAGAGTGGAAAAGTATTGAAAAGCAGCATTGTTTAACAGAGCCCTGGAAAACGTGAGACAAGCCTAAGATAAACCAGGGATTGCATGGCTGGCATACCATTAGCTGTGCTAAAAACAGTGTTTGAAAAGCTAATAAGAAACGTTAGCATCCCACGGTTCAGATTCTAACTTTTTGGTTGAGTTATAGGTTTGTTTAAAAACTCCCCTGTATTTCTAACTTTTGGGTGTTGTTAAAAGATAATTAATAATCTAAAGTTGTAGACATAAAGTCTAGGCATGTGTGTATATTAAAAGTGTCTAGTTTTAAGTTGTTAAACAAAGGGGGGTGGGTTTTGCTCAAGTAAGTAATGTATGACGTAATAAAACTGTCTATATAGGCTAATGCTAAGCTGTAAAAAGGGCCTGGTTCTCACTGGAGACGAGCGGCCTTTTGTTGATGCGTGCACTTGTCAATAAAAGGCTTTTGATGGGATCTTGCTGGTGTTGACTGTCTCTCTAGCTGAACAGACAACGAATTTCGCTGTCGGGGTTAAAGTCCCCAACACCAGAAACAAAAGGTGTATCCTGAATAATGTTCCCTCGAGAAACAAAGGATGTGACCTGAATTGTAGTCCCTGCAGAAACAAGGGGTGGTCCTGAATAATGTCCCCTCCAAAAACAAAGGGTGTATTGTGAATTGCACTACCCCTAGAAACAAGAAGTGTATCCTAAATACTATCTCCCCAGAAACAAAGGGTGTGTTGTGAATTGCAGCCTCCTCAGAAACAAGAGGTGTAACCTGAATACTGTCTCCCCCAGAAACAAAAGGTGTGTTCTGAAATGCAGTCCCCCCAGAAACAAAGGGAGAGTCGTGAATTTGAGTCCCCCCAGAAACAAAGGGTGTGTCCTGAATTGTAGTCCTACCAGAAATAAGGGGTGTATCCTGAATAAGGTCCCCTCCAGAAACAAAGGGTGTGTCGTGAATTGCAGTCCCCCCAGAAACAAGGGGTGTGTCCTGAATACTGTCTCCCCAGAAACAAGAGGTGTGTCCTGAATAATGTCCCCTCCAGAAACAAAGGGTGTGTCGTGAATTGCAGTACCCCCAGAAACAAGAGGTGTATCATGAATACTGTCTCCCCCAGAAACAAAGGGTGTGTCGTGAAATGCAGTCCCCCCAGAAAGAAAGGGTGTGTCCTGGATTGCAGTCCCCCCAGAAACAAGAGGTGTATCCTGAATAATGTCCCCTCCAGAAACAAAGGGTGTGTTGTGAATTGTAGCCTCCCCAGAAACAAGAGGTGTATCCTGAATACTGTCTCCCCGGAAACAAGAGGTGTATCCTGAATAATGTCCCCTCCAGAAACAAAGGGTGTGTTGTGAATTGTAGCCTCCCCAGAAACAGAATGTGTTGTGAATTGGAGTCCCCCCAGAAACAAAGCGTGTGTCCTGAATTGTAGTCCTACCAGAAACAAGGGGTGTGTCCTGAATACTGTCTCCCCAGAAACAAGAGGTGTATCCTGAATAATGTCCCCTCCAGAAACAAAGGGTGTGTTGTGAATTGTAGTCTCCCCAGAAACAAGGGGTGTATCCTGAATAATGTCCCCTTCAGAAACAAAGGGTGTGTCGTGAATTGCAGTCCCCCCAGAAACAAGAGGTGTATCCTGAATAATGTCCCCTCCAGAAACAAAGGGAGAGAGTCCTGTATTGCAGTCCCCCCAGAAACCAAGGGTGTGTCCTGAGTTGTAGTCCCACCAGAAACAAGGGGTGTATCCTGAATACTGTCTCCCTAGAAACAAGAGGTGTGTCGTGAATTGCAGCCTACTCAGAAAGAAGAGGTGTAACCTGAATACTGTCTCCCCCAGAAACAAGAGGTGTATCCTGAATAATGTCCCCTCCTGCAACAAAGAGTGTGTTGTGAAATGCAGTCTCCCCAGAAACAAAGGGTGAGTTGTGAATTGGAGTCCCCCCAGAAACCAAGGGTGTGTCCTGAATTGTAGTCCTACCAGGAACAAGAAGTGTATCCTGAATACTGCCACCCCCAGAAACAAGAGAGGTGTCATCAATAGTAGTCCTCCTCGGAACAAGGAGTGTGTCCTGAATAGTGTCCCCTCCAGAAACAAGAGAGGTGTCACAAATTCCGTCCCCACTGGAAACGAGAGGTGTGACACGAATAATGTCCTTGCAGAAACAAGATATCTGTCATCAATATCACTCCTGGGAACAAGGGGTGTGTACTGAATAGTGTCCCCTCCGGAAACAAGAGTTGTGTCCTGAATACTAACCCTACATAAACAAGAGATGTGTCATCAATAGTATGCCTCATGGGAACACGAGGTGTGTCCTGAATCCTGTCCTGTTGAGAAACAGGGATGTTTCTTGCCCTTATGGCTTGTAAAAAGTGATATTAGAAACAATAGGGCATGGCTCCCTGGTGCCCTCTGTATCAGTGCCCCTGTGCTTGGTGCAGCTCCATGCAAAGCTGGTCATGGGAACCTCTTGTCTGCTGTGCAGAGGGCAGGGGCTGATGTTTGGGGGGTGTGACAGGCATCTGTGATGTTGCCTCTGGGTTATGAGTAGCAGATGCTGAGTGCTGTTGGTGGACTCAACAAACCTTCTGATTAGTGAGCTCTCTGCTTAAAGTGAGAGTGTGCTGTCTCTCTCATTTCCCGAACACACACAGCCTCTCTCTTTCACATACATGGTTGGACTGTTAATACTTCTGTTGAAAAAATAAAATAGTAGAGACTATATGTGTACGGTGCATATCAAGGATTACAGTACTCTTAGTTTATTTGTTTCTGTGGTCCGTGCATTTCATAATTTTACTACTCTAAGAATTAAAGTTAAAGTAGAAGTGAGTCCTAAAATGCCTCACCTGGCCATGGCTTGCATAATTGTCATTCATGATTTAAAACAACAACGATAGAGCACAATATGGTAAAAGTCCGGCAATCAAATAAAAGTATCCTGCTAGAACATAAATTCTGCTTCAACGCACAACTTTAGACACTGCAACTGAAGGTTGCTTATTTTCAAATTGTATTTTTAGTGATCTCTGCAAAAGACCTTAACACTTGTATGAAAATAAATGTAGTTCCATGTATAATCCTAATAGCCATGATGGAATCAAATGTTAGTGAGTCATGTACGTGATTTTTGATAGGTAAACATAAATGCAAAAATATTTAGAGACATTAATTTCCTTTCTTAATAAAAGAGAAAACAACACAGTAATAATGTTTTTTTTAGTGAATGGTTTTTCACTGTGCTAAAGAGTATTTATTTAATTTTGACTAGATAATGGCAGTAAATGCAGAGTGTGTGTTAAGCGGATTTTAAGCAGAGTTTGTTTATTTTTTCAATTTGTATATATCTGTATTAAAGCTAGTGTACAAAATATGAAACTTGTGTTTCTGATATCTTTGTTAAAGCTCCAGAACCGACACCGTGATGCTTGGAAGTGGGACTGGCTTGCTGTATTATCTCCTGATTGGTGTAAACTTACATAGATACAATACTCCTGCCAGCTAAATCCTTATTCTTTAATTGAAACAGATACAAAGTCCAATTAAAGGCACATTTTCAGTTTATTTATTTAAGTTATTATGTGGCAGAAACCTGGAGTTTTCAGGTGCTCAACTAGCCCCTGGAATCATCATTAAAATTGCCTCACTGCCTCAATATGAAATGTTGCCTCTGGTGAGCCATGAGCGGCCAGAGGGCTGTGGGCAATGGAAAGTTCCAGGCCCCTGTTTGACAGCCTGAAGTTGGCATTGAGCTGCATGACGAGTGCCAGGCAGCACAAGCTGCAGCAGCAGTGGAGGCGTAAGGGTGGCAATATGCTATGTGACCCTTGTTGTCTGTGATGCTGCTGAGGGTGGTGGCATTGCCTTAAGACAGAGATCGACAAACTATGGCCCGTGGGCCATATGTGGCATGTGGATCCCTCCTGCCCAGCCCCTGAGCTCCTGGCCTGGGAAACTAGCCTCTGGCCGTCCCCTGCTGTCCCTACTGCTGTGCAGCCTCAGCTCACCCTGCTGGTGGTGCAATGCTGTGGGTGGCAAGCAGGGCCAGCTTTAGGAACTATGGGGCTCAATTTGAATACCTGGCAGTGGTCTGGGTGTTTGGCGGCACTTTGGCGGTGGGCCGTTCACTTGCTCCTGGTCTTTTGTGGCACTGAAGGACCCATCAGCGAAATACTGCCGAAGACCGATAGCGAGTGAAGGAGCTGCCACTGAAATGCTACTGAAGATCTGGCCCACTGTACGATGAGTAAAAAAATTAAAAAGGTATGTAACTTAGGTGCTCTTCTTTAGGGCATGGGGCTCTCTTAGGTGTGGGGCCCGATTTGGGAGAACTGAGATACCTCTTTCAGCAACCCCCAAGTGCACCTACTGTGGAGTCCCATACTCTCTGCAGGTAGAATTTTCTTTTTAGGAATCTGAAATATGGTAATTATAGTGTTACCTGGTGATAGAGTTTGAATCTTCTATAGATTTGCATTGTAAGAAGAAAGGTTGATCACTACATCCAGAGGAACAGTGCTTCCTGCTGTCAAGCTAGAAATGAACTAAAGAGTTTCTGTGGCACCTGAGTCTGTATTTATAGCTGCCTTTGGCTTCTAAGGCATGCTGGGAAATGGAGGGGTGGAGCTTAGGCAGTATATAAGCTGGTGTATTGTCACCTGAAGTCATTCAGCTTTGTGGTAGTCCAAAGATGTGCCTTGGTGCTTCTATGGGTGTTTTTAGTCATGGTGAGTATTGATACAGGGTAAAGATGACATGTATTTGTTGTTAATGTACTGTTTTCCTTGTCTTATTGCTGTGTAATGTGTTTTTATTTCATTTCAGGTTGTTTATAGTGTGTTTGATTTATGATTTTTATTTTCATTGGGAGGGAAGACATTGGGGGTTGTTTCTGATAGAGCATCTGTTAAACACCTGTATCCAGTACCAGTGGCACATCTGTGGTGTTGGACTGGTGTAGAAGAATTGCAGTATTCTGTTTGGGTTAGGTGGGGACCGGTCTGAGGAAACTGTAAGATTTAGTAAGAGTTTTGTGTCTTAACCTTATGTATTTTGTCATAAGCCTTCTTCATATTTGCAGCTGTATCCAGATCTGGTATGAAGTTGTCTTGTGACATGAAAGGTTGTGAATATTTTTATTTTTGACTGTCATGCTGGTGCTGTATGTTTGTGAGTGATTTCAACATAGGGGAGCGAAGGCCTGTCTACCGAGGCAAAGGGGATGTTGAGAGGAGCTCCTGTCAATTTCCAAACATCAGTATATGCGAAAGGGTTTGATGGTCAGAAGCGTTTGTGATGTTGAGGCTCTTTCATTACTTATGGGAGTTCTGTAAAGTTTGTCCATTCTTAATGGGCTTGTGAGTGGTGGGTGGGTGCTTGTTGTATGGAGATTGATTGATTGCTGGCAGCTTGACCTGTCTGTAACTAGAGATGCTCCATTCTCAATTCCCCTCTCTTACACAGCAGTGGGTTTGCATGATAGGTCACCAATTCATCACTGTGTTCTCCTCTACATGGGTGTGGTTTTCTGAGGAGGATGTGAGCATCCTAGTTAGCGACAGGCCCCTGTAGTGTAGGGAAAGGGAGAGGGGCATGAGTGTGTAGAGATGTAGCTATTTTCTGTGTGGATGAGTGTTTGGGGTGGGGTGCTCTGAGGGGTGGGGTAGAATTAGTAGTAGGTGTTCCTTCTCAAGGAAGCAGTATGTAGGTGAGGTCATCTTTCATATTGTGCTGTTAGGAGCTTTGTGAGTTGAGTTTATAACTGAGGTTTGCTGTCAGACTTTTTTATTTGTAGATGTGTCAAGACTACTTGGTACAGGATCTGATTCCATGGAGGGTCGTGACTACGTCTCCTTGATAGTCATGACATCGCTGTATGGCTATTGATGTATGGCAGCGAAGGCCCTTGGAGAAAGGAAAAGACTTTCTTGAGAGCAGGAGTGGCCGTCAAAGTTAAGTATCTCCTGAATGGTTTGATGGTCAGAAGTATTTGAGCCGTTGAGGATCCTTGTTTAGGGATGGAGTCCTCTACACTCTGCCCATTCTTAATGGGTGCATTAGGAGTTTACTGTACGGAGGGTGTGCACCTTCCTTGGAGGAAGGTCGATCGCTGTGAGAGTGACCCATCTGTAACTAGAGATGCTCCGTTCTCAGTTCTTTTTTCTTGCACGGCATTGGGTTTGCATGATAGGTCCCCACTTCATCTTTTCTCCATCTTCTACCTGGTTGTGGTTTTCCGAGGAGGATGTGAGCATTCTAGTTAGTGATGGTCCCCTGTCGTGGTGGGACGTGGGAGGGCCAGCAATATGTGGATGAGAGTGTCTAGGGTGGGTGGGTGCTTCTGTGAGTGGAGTGTAATGTGTAGTAGGTATTCCTTCTCTTCAGGAAGCAATATGGAGGGGAGGTTATTTTTCATATTGTGCAGTTAGGAGCTTTGTGAGTTGAGTTTATAACTGAGGTTTGCTGTCAAACATTGTTTTTATTTGCAGATGTGTGAAGACTACTTGGTACAGGATCTGATTCCATGGAGGGTCGTGACTACGTCTCCTTGACAGTCATGACATCGCTGTATGGCTATTGATATATGGCAGCGAAGGCCCTTGGAGAAAGGAAAAGACCTTCTTGAGAGCAGGAGTGGCTGTCAAAGTTAAGTATCTCGTGAATGGTTTGAAGGTCAGAAGTATTTGAGCTGTTGAGGATCCTTGTTTAGGGATGGGAGCCCTCTACACTCTGCCCATTCTTAATGGGTGCATTAGGGAGTTTATTGTACAGAGGGTGTGCACTTTCCTTGGAGGAAGGTCGATCGCTGCGAGAGTGACCCATCTGTAACTAGAGATGCTCCGTTCTCAGTTCTTTTTTCTTGCACGGCACTGGGTTTGCATGATAGGTCACCACTTCATCTTTTCTCCATCTTCTACTTGGTTGTGGTTTTCCGAGGAGGATGTGAGCATCCTAGTTAGAGATGGTCCCCTGTTGTGGTGGGACGTGGGGAGGGCCAGCAATATGTGGATGAGAGTGTCTAGGGTGGGTGGGTGCTTCTCTGAGTGGAGTGTAATGTGTAGTAGATATTCCTTCTCTTCAGGAAGTGGTATGGAGGTGAGGTCATCTTTCATACCGTGTAGTTGGGTGCTTTGTGAGTTGGTTTTTCAGTTAAGCTTTGTTTGTATTTGCAGATGCTTCCAGATCTGGTATCGTGTCATGTTATTCTGTGGAGGATTGTGACTACATCTGTTTGACTGTCACTGCATTGCTGTATAGATGTCGATGTATGGGAGCAAAGGCCCATGTACAAAGGAAAAGGCGATCGGGAGTGGCTGTCAAAGTTAAGTATCTGCTGGAGGATTTGGTCAAAAAGTATGTGTGCTGTTGAGGCTGTAGGATGGGAGTCCTCTGAAGCCTGCCTGTTTGTAATGGGTTCATGAGGCAACTCATTGAATAGGAGTGGGAGTTTTCTGTGGAGGAAGTTGACTGATGGAAGAGTGACCTGTCTGTAACTAGAGATGCTCCATTCTCCCTTCTTCTCTCATAAATGGCACTGGGTTTGCATCACTGATCACCACTATCCTGTTTGTCCGTCCTCTATTGGGTGTTGGTTTTCTGAGGAGGATGTGGGCATCCTAGTTACCGATGGGCCCCTGTCAGTGTTGGGAAAGGGCCATGAGTACTGTGTAAATGTGAGTATTTTGCATGTTGATTTTAAATGTATAGAAGTAGTTGGTTGCTGCTTCATTGTAGGTAGGAATGTGCTGGGGCTCTTTTGGGGTGTCAAATAGGTTAGTTTAGCCAAGGGAGTGTGGTATTGTGGTGTTGTGACCATTAGCAATAACCTGGCATTTATTGTTTGTGTGCCACAGGGGTATTTGAGTCCAGAACTGAGGGAATGGGCTGTAGCAAGTGTGCCCTGTTTGGTTTACATGGGTTCTTGTAAGTATGGTGCCAGTGGGCACAGAGGAGCTGTTTGCATCCATGAGGTAAGTGTTCATTTAGAGCTTTTAGTGCAGTCCTGTTGATGGGAGTGTGGTCTTTTCTGTGTTAGATAAGGTGGGCTTATGATGAATGGGTTCATCACCAGTTTTGTGTGTGAGACAGCAGATGAAGACAATATTTGGGTTAAGTTGTTGCTTGTTCTCTAGAAGAAGGTTGGACTTAGGTGGGTGGTCAGTGAGAGTGTTGTCGTGTTTGCCCTAAAATGTTGAGTAGTTTTCCTTGAATATATTGTGTGATGTAGGTATGGAGATGTGTTGATATTCCTCAGGGAAGGGGTATCGGTGGGGAGGTGAGTGTGGAAAATATCTAATGGGACTGAGAGTTGCAGTTTGAGGGAGGGGTGAGGGAATCTCATGACTGGTGAGTCCTGTGTTCCCGTAGATGGTTTGTTGAAGAAATAGGGTGGGATTTGTTGCATCATTTGTGGGTTTGACTTTGAGTCTTTGTTGGATTATTATTTTGTGTTTGCAGATCCTTAAGAGGCTTCAAGAGGTGCAGTTTGTGAAAGAAGGATAGATGTGAGGCCCCATCTGGTGGAAAAAGAGTGAGTATCTGGTTATATTTTTATGTGGTTTGTATCATGTGCTGTTCTTTTAAAGTCTTGCTCGCTTTGTTGGGGTACTAGTATCAGTAATCTGTAAAAGAAGGTGTCACACCTTCTTTGGGGGAATGGAAAAG
>NW_024100715.1:0-22500 GCF_016161935.1 Mauremys reevesii
GGAGCAACAGGCAGAGGCGGGGCCAGAGGAGCAGGGAGGGGTGTCAAAAAGGGGTGGGTGAGGAAGGTGCCAATGGCATGGGCGGGGTGGGGCGGGGCCGGGGCAGGCGGGTGGCGCCCCCTGGTGGGGCTGCAGGCAGGTTGCGATTTCACCCCATCCGTCTCTCCTCCTCCCGCCTGCAGCCAGGCCAGACGGACACCCAGAGCCTCTGCGGCCCGGCACGGCGCTCGACTGGCCACCTGCGCTGCGCAGCCAGCCGGGCTGGGGCGCCCCACTTGCGCGCCGAGCCGCGGAAGTGCCCGGGGCTCACGGGGCCGGGCGGCGCGCGGCCGGGACGCTCGCGTCCTGCCCCGGCTCTCGCCCGGGCGCCCGCTGGCGTAGATGGCCGCTGCGCCTTACGACTGCATCGTACCGACGCCAGGGCCGGGCGCTAGGGCGTGGCGCTGCCTCTGCTTCCCGGCTACTCGGGCCGCCTGCGACGCCGGACTGCCCTGGGACTGCCACGGGCCGGGCGCTGCCAGGACGGGCGCTGCCGTCCTGCAGACTCGGGCTACGCCGCCCGGACTGGGCGGCACCCGGGCCTGCCCCGGCGACTCCAGCGGGCGGCGCGGCGCTGCCTGAAGAAGCGGGTCTGCGCCACACCGCTGCTACACCGGCCTGACTGCAGCCACAGCCCACCTGCCCCAGCGACTGCGCGGGGCATGGGAGGCCGGAACGGGAGTGCCACTGCCAGGACGGGCCACGCCGGCGAGGACTGCACCATAGGCACGGCCACCCTACCCACAATGCCCTGGGCCGCCCCAACCGCCCTACCCACAATGCCCTGGGGGCCGCCCTAACCGCCCTCTACCCACAGTGCCCTGGGCCACCCAACTGCCCTACCACAATGCCCTGGCCGCCCGGCCACCCTACCCACAATGCCCTGGGCCGCCCCAGCAGCCTCTACTCCACAATGCCCTTGGCCACTCCGGCCATCCTACAGTATAAACAGTGCCCTGGGCCGCTCCAACCGCCCTACTCCACAATGCCCTGGGTACCCCGCCACCCTACCCACAAATGCCCTGGGCCACCCAGCCACTCCCTACCACACAGTGCCCTGGGTACCCCGGGCCACACCCTACCCACAGTGCCCTGGGCCGCCCCAACCGCCCTACCCACAGAGCCCTGGGCCGCCCCAACCGCCTTCTACCCACAATGCCCTGGGCCGCCTCCAATCGCCTCTTCTACCCACAGTGCTCCTGGGCCACTTGGCCAACCGCCCTACCCACAATGCCCTGGGCCGCCCCGCCACCCTTACCCACAATGCCCTGGGTCACTTCAACCGCTCTACCCACAGTGCCCTGGGTACCCCGGCCACTCCCACCCACAGTGCCCTGGGCCGCCCAACCGCCTCACCCACAACAATGCCCTGGGTATCCCGGCCACCCAACACCCACAGTGCCCTGGGCACTCCCAGCCACCCTACCCACAATGCTCTGGGTCCCCGGCCACCCTACTCCACAATGCCTGGGCCGCCTAACTGCTCCTACCCACAATGCCCTGGACCACCCTCGGCCACCCTACTCCAATGCCCTGGGTCCCCAGCCACTCCTACCTAACAATGCCCTGGGTCCCCAGCCACCCTACCCACAATGCTCCTCTGTGGCTGGTCCCCACATCCCTGGGCATCCATCCCTGTGGTGGGGTGTGGGTGGGGAGCCGTCCTGCCCCCATGTGGGGCAGCGCTGGGCACCGAGCTGAAGGCCTTGTGCTGCCTAATCCTCTCTGACCCACGGCCAAGGTGGGGAGCTCTCCCAAGATGCATATGGGAGCTGGGTGTTTGCTGCCTTGCTGGGACGCCCCATCCCAGGGCACAGAGACCCCTGTTAGGAGCACTTCGCCCCACAGCCGGGCTGGCCAGCTGCTAAGATCAACCTTGGCACCGTGCCCTCCTCCCGGCCCGGTTCCCCTCTAGAATCGGCCCCGTCCATCCCGGCCGGGCGCGTGCCGGGGGCAGGGATCTGAACCGCCCTTGTTCCCCACGGTGTTTGCTTTCCATCCCACGCCCAGGTGGGACAGAGATCAAAGGTCTGGCTGGACACCCAGGGGAGGCCCTGGGCGAGACCGGGACACGGGGCCTTTTCCCTCTGTGGAGCGGGGCAGGGGGCAGCTGGCTCAGGGGCGGGAATGGGGCAGGGGCCTGTCACCTCTAGGGGTGCCAGCCCCAATCTGGCCCCTGTAGGTGGGACTGGCTGGTTCGGGGCAGGGAATGGGGCAGGGAGCCTTCCCTGGGCGCCAGCTCCCATCCAGCCCCAGGGCGGGACTGGCTGGCTCAGGGGTGGGAATGGGGCAGGGGCCTGTCCTCTGGAGGGCGCCGGCTCTGATCCAGCCCCAGGGCAGGGACTGGCTGGCTCTGGGGGCAGGGGAATGGGGCAGGGCCTGTCCCTCCAGGGGTTGTCAGCCCCAGGGCGGGGGTCTGGCCGGCTGGGGGTCTGAGGGCACTCACCCTTGTCCCCCGCAGAGATCCCGCCGTGACGCTGCGCGCGTGGGGCGCCGGGATCGAGGCTCCTTCCGCCTGCAATGGACTGCCCCAAGATCCACGTGGATGGATATGAAATTCACCTCGTTCCCACGGTAATGGGTGCCAGGTGTCAATCATCCCTGCCCCTGCAGAGGCTGGGCCCGATCTGGGATGTCAGTGGGGAGGAGGGTGTGTGACCCTGGCCCCCACCTCTGAGAGCCTCACTTCTGGGAGGGGGCATTGGAAAGAAGGTGGGGTCAGGAGGGGGTGGGGTGCATGGGTGGGGTGCAGACAGAGGCCAGGCTCCCCATCCTGACCCCGTGTGACCCCAGCGGCGCCGTGGGCCTGTGGTTTGGGGCCTGGGAGGGGCGGGTCCCCCAGTCCCTGACCCGTTCTCTCCCAGGGTGACTTCCGAGGCCGTGTCCCTGCAGCTGCCCGGCACGGCCACGTCCTTCGAGCGCTCGGGGCTGGGCCCTGGCCAGGAGTTCAGCGTCACCGTCCGGGCCCAGCGAGCCCAGCGCCTCGGGCCCCCCGCCACCCAGAGCGTCCGCACCGTGAGGTGGGGGAGGAGCTGCCGGGGCCGGAGGTTTGGGGGCTGGGATGGGAGCCCAGGAGGTGTTAGTGGGGACTCTCTGGGAGAGGGCCCTGTGGGGGAGGGGACCTTGGGGGATGTTTAGGAACCAGGGGTTCTCTGGGAGGGGCCCTCCCACTCTCACCCCTCTTCTCCCCCCAGGGATCGACGCTCCCCGTGACCTGCGCCCCACGGGGGCCACGGCCACCTCGCTGAGCCTGCGCTGGGAACCCCCGGCCGCCCAGCCCGACGGGTACACCCTGCACTACCGCCCGGTGGGCAGGACAGCACCGAGCCCCCCACCCGCCTGACCCTGCCCCCCAACCGCACCACCCTCACCCTGACCGGCCTCCGCAGCACCACCCAGTACACCCTCACCCTGACCGCCCACCGCGGCCCAGAGCAGAGCCCTCCCGCCAGCACCAGTGCCACCACCGGTGGGTCCCACGGCCCGGGGCGGGGGCGGGAGGGGAGGGGAAGCAGCGAGGAAATGGGGAGGAGGGAGATGGGGAAGAAGGAAATGAGAGAGGAGGACGGCGAAGGAGGGAAATCAGCAAGGACTGAGTGTGGGAGCAGCGCGGAGAGACGGAGCGCCCGTCCGTCCACCTGTCCATCCGTCCATCCATTGGTCCATCGATCCATCCGTCCGTCCACCTGTCCATCCACCTGTCCATCCACCTGTCCATCCGTCCATCCATTGGTCTGTCGATCCATCCGTCCACCTGTCCATCCGTCCGTCCACCTGTCCATCCATCTGTCCATCCACCTGTCCATCCGTCCATCCATAGGTCCGTCCATCCAGCTGTCGATCAGTCAGTCCCTCGATCCGTCCGTCCAGCTGTCCATCCGTCCCTCCATTGGTCCGCTCCATCCACCTGTCCATCAATCCATCCATTGGTCCGCTCCATCCACCTGTGTATCTGTCTGTCCATTGGTCCGTCCATCCACCTGTCCATCCGTCCATCCATTGGTCTGTCGATCCATCTGTCCATCCATCCACCTGTCTATCCATCCGTCCATTGGTCCGTCCATCCCTCCATCCATCTGTCCACCTGTCCATCCATCCGTCCATTGGTCCATCCATCCACCTGTCCATCCATCCGTCCATTGGTCCGTCGATCCATCCGTCCATCCACCTGTCCATCTGTCCATCTCTCCTTCTGTCCATCTGTCCATCCACCTGTCCGTCCATCCCTCCATCCCCCCAGTCGTCTGCCGAGTTGGTCGCCCATCGTCCGTCCATCCCTGGGTCTATAAGGGAACCAGACATTTCTCCTTCTCTTCTCCCCACTCTTCTGTGCAGGGGTTTTCTTCCCCTCTCTCCCACAGCGAGTGATCGGTTCGTTCTGCCCAGAGCGGGGCGGCTCGGGAGCCCGGTCGGATCCAGCGCCTCCCCCGACTCACCACCCGTCTTCCCGTCCGTTTAGGTTCCGCAGGTCACGGAGCCACGCGGGGGGTTGGACTAACCCAGTTCTCTTCCCTTCTCTCTTCTTCGCAGCTAGCGCCCAGGCACCGGCCGGGAACAGGCGTTCTCCAGGAGGTGGGGACTGGCTGGCTTTGGGGGTGGGAATGGGGCTTGGGGCCTGTCCCCTCTAGGGGGCACCGGCTCTGATCCACCCCAGGGTGGGGGCCTGGCTGGTCCGGGGGGCAGGGAATTGGATCCCCTAATTGCACCAATATTTGCTCCTGGCAGCGCCGATGCCCACCCTGCTCCCGCCTGGCCGGCCGCACCCAGAACCCACGCGCCCCCCCATGGCCCGTCTCCGGCCGCCTGGCCCCGCAGGCGGGCCCTCGCCCGCCCGGCCAACGCCTCCTCGCTCCCCAGCCAGATCTTCTTCCAGACCGTGGCGCCAGAACCTGACGGCCAAGCTGGCCCGGTACAACGGGACCCTGCTGCAGCGGCTGGAGAGTTACCTCCGCGCCACACGCTACCGCTCCGCGGCACCAAACCATCGCCAGCGTGGCCAGGACCATCTACCTCTACCTGGTGCAGAGGAAGTCCCTGGAGGAACAGGAGATGGTCTACGTGGGGCTGGGCCAGCATTCGAAGGAGCTCGGGGCCATGGCACCCACCCCGGGCACCCTGCGGAGGAGCCCACGGCCCCCGGCCACTTCCAGATAGCCGGGAAGGAGGCGGCATCTTCTCGGAGGGCTCCCCAGCTGGGCCACGAGGCCCAGGGCCACGCCAAGCCGGGCGGTGGTGGCCCGCTCCCGGCGCCATTGTGGTCTCGCTGGAGGGCACGCGTGACCACGCGAGCGCGTGGTAGTCCGCTACTGGCGGGCGGGCGGCGGCGAGGAGCGGGAGCTGGCGGTTCCAGCGGCGCCGCGGCGGTTCGCCTGCACGGCCTGGCGCCCGGCACCACCTACCAGGTGGAGATCCACGGCCTGGTACAGGGGCGGCTCTCCAAGTCCGATTCCGTTCTCGCCTCCACAGGTAGCGCTGGGGGGGCCGTCCGACGCGGGGGGGTCGCTCCTCTGGCTCAGTAACCCCAACGCCCACGGCGCCGCCTGGCTGTTCACCGATGCACCCGCTGGCGCTAACCCCCTCGGTCCTGCCCTCCTCTCTCCCGCAGGCTGCTGGCTCCTGCCCACGGGCCTGGCATGGCCGTCGGATGGGCCGACTCCACCCCGCCCCCGCCGTCCCCTTCCCTCTCTCTCTCCTCTGGCATTAACCCCCCTTTCTCCTGCAGCTGGTCTGGCTTCCACCCGCTACAGGCCTCATGCCACGGACTCAGCGGGGAGCGGGGCAGGGGCCTGTCCCCTCTGGGGGGCGCCGCCTCCCACCCGGCCCCAGGGCAGGGACTGGCTGGCTCAGGGGGGCAGGGAATGGAGCAGGGGCCTGTCCCCTCTGGGGGGTGCCGGCTCCCTCTGGCCCCAGGGCAGGACTGGCTGACTCTGGGGCGGGAATGGGGCAGGGGCCTGTCCTCTAGGGGCGCCAGCTCCACCCGGCCCCAGGGCAGGACTGGCTGGAGTCAGGGGCAGGAATGGGGCAGGGCCTGTCCTCTAGGGGCTCCCTTTCAGCCTTTCATGCCCTCCCCCCAGCTCCGGAGGCATCTGGCACCGAGCCCCCCGCCACGCCCAGCCTCTCCCGCCCTGGGCCACCCCCAGGGGACCTGGCCGTGACAGACGTCTCCCCCGACCGGTTCCGCGTCACCTGGACGGCCACGACTGGCACCTTCCAGCACTTCCTGCTGCAGTACCGGGAGCCCGGCTCCCGGGTGCCTCCCGGGCAGACCCAGGTGCCTGGGGGGAAGAGGAGCGTGATCGTCACCCAGCTGAGCCCCGGCACCGAATACGAGGTGGAGCTGCGGGGGGTGGCACCTGACGGGACCATCTCAGAGCCCATCACCACCAGCGTGTGGACAGGTAACCCCCGCCCCTTCCTCCGCGGGATCCTCCCCCGGTCCTTACAGCCAGGCTTCGCAGGGCTATGGACGCCTTGGGGAACCCAGGAGTCCTAGCTGCCCGCCCCCCGCCGCTCTAACCACTAGCCCCCACTCCCCTCCCAGAGCTAGAGCTACACCCCTGCTCTAACCATCAGCCCCCCCCTGCCCTCCCTGGCAGCCCAGGCACCCTGACCGCGTTACGCCCTCTCTCTCCTGCAGCACCCCCTGGCGGGGGCCCCGGGCCAGGCGACCTGGGGGCCCTGGGGGTCAGGAACGTGACCAGCGATGGCTTTGGGCTGCAGTGGAGGGCACGGCAGGGCCTGTTCCACTCCTTCCTGCTGCGCTACGAGGATGCGGCCGGGCGCACGGGGCCCCGGGAGGCCGAGGTGCCGGCGGACCAGCGGGCGACCCGCCTTGGGGGGCTGCGGCCTGGCACCGAGTACAACGTCACGCTGTACGGGGTGCACCGCGGCCAGCTCTCACCCCCCCTCAGAGCCAGAGTCCGGACAGGTACCCCCACCCCCGGCGCGGCTCCCGCCTCAGCCCCCTGCCAGCCGGGGGGGCCAACTGCCCCTCCTCTGCCCCCGGCCCAGCTCGGCACCTGCCACCAGCCTGTGCTCCTTCCACGGTGTTAGGGGGCAGCACCCAGGAGTCCCGGCTCCCAGCCACCACTGCTCTAACCACTAGCCCCACTCCTCCCGGGCCGGGAGAGAACCCAGGACTCCCGGCTCCCAGCCCCCACTGCTCTAACCACCAGCCCCCACTCCCCTCCCAGAGACGGGAGCGAACCCAGGAGTCCTGGCTCCTAGCCCCCCCTGCTCTAACCACCAGCCCACACTCCCCTCCCAGAGCCGGGAGAGAACCCAGGAGTCCTGGCTCCCAGCCCTCCCTGCTCCAGCCACTAGCCCCCACTCCCCTCCCAGAGCCAAGAGAGAACCCAGGAGTCCTGGCTCCCAGCCCTCCCTGCTCCAGCCACTAGCACCCACTCCCCTCCCAGAGCCGGGAGAGAACCCAGGAGTCCTGGCTCCCAGCCCCCCCCCTGCTCTCACCCCCAGCCCCCACTCCCCTCCCCGAGCCGGGAGCGAACCCAGGCGTCCTGGCTCCCAGCCCCTCCCTGCTCTAACCACCAGGCCCCACTCCTCCCGGGCCGGGAGAGACCCCCGGTGTCCGGGCTCCCAGCCCCCCTTGCTCTAACCACCAGCCCACACTCCCCTCCCAGAGCGGGGAGAGAACCCAGGAGTCCTGGCTCCCAGCCCCCCCTGCTCTAACCACCAGCCCCCACTCCCCTCCCAGAGCCGGGAGAGAACCCAGGAATCCTGGCTCCCAGCCCCCCCTGCTCTAACCACCCGCCCCCCCGCCCCACCCCGAGCGGGGCGAGAACCCAGGCCTCCTGGCTCCCAGCCCCCCCGGCTCTAACCACCCGACCCCACTCCCCGCCCAGAGCCGGGAGAGAACCCAGGAATCCTGGCTCCCAGGCGCCCTTGCTCTAACCACCAGCCCACACTCCCCTCCCAGAGCGGGGAGAGAACCCAGGAGTCCTGGCTCCCTTTCCCAACCGCAGCCCGCCCCGCCCTCTACGCAGTGTGGAGCTGGGACACTGGGAGCCTTTGCCAAGGGTATTTGAAATAACAATTGTCTGCCAGGTCCGGTGGGTCCCGGGCTGGGAGGGGCAAAGCGAGCTGCCCCCCTCATACATCTAGACACAGAGCCCAGGCAGCCTCCCCATCACCCCGTCTGCAGCCCCTGGAGATGTCTGGTGACACGTCTCTCCTCGTGGGGGTGGGCGTGTGATGGAGAGAGTGTGACTGGGGGAGAGACCAGGCAGGGAGGGAGCAAGGAGCCCCAAGGGAGGTTTGTGCCGCTGCAGCCTGTGACAGGAAGAAATAGCAGAAGGGAAACAGGAGGGAAGGGGGGTGACTGCAGGCGACGGTGGCAGTCGGAATCGCGCGGACCCCGGGAAATGTGCTGGAGGAAGGGGAGGCCTGGCTGACGGAGGGTGCAGGGGAGAAGGAAGGAGCCAGAGAGAAGGAAGGTGGCAGGGCCCTGGTGCAGAGCGGGGCCGTGACAGGCGCTGGAGCGTGGCGGGGGGAGGAGAAGGGACGAATCGCTAACGGCAGCAATGGGAGGGAGAACCGAAGCGATGGCATTGGAAAGATGGAAGAGACGAGGGGCAGATACACACAGCGATCTCCCCCCACAGCATCTCCAATACCCTTCCCCCACCCTGACCCAGAACTGATGGGCCCATCCCTCCTGCCCGCTCACGGCCAGAGCCAGCAGAACCCGGCACCCAGCCCAGCCTGGGGAGCTCGGCCTCGACGTCACCCACGACTCCATCCTGCTCTCCTGGACCGTCCAGGCCGGGGACTTCGACTCCTTCCTCCTCCAGTACAAGGACGCGGAGGGCAAACCCCAGGCGCTGCCCGTGGACGGGGGATCCCGCACGGTCACCGTCACCAACCTGGCCCCCTCCCGCAGATACAAGTTCAACCTCTACGGCATCTCCGGCCGCAAGCGCCTCGGCCCCGTCTCCACCGACGCCGTCACAGGTCAGCGGCTGGACCCGGGGCACCAGCCCCTTCCCCTCCTCCCCCCTTTGCTTTCCAGTGTGGTGGGGACACCAACCACTGGGCTGGGACCTTCCCAAGAAGGTGCTTCCAAGGCAATGAGAGAGGAGGACGAGCAAAGAAGGGAAAGAAGCAATGACTGGTGTGAGGAAGCAGTGCAGAGGGATGAGAGCGTCCATCTGTCCAGTCATCCATCCACCTGTCTGTCCATCCGTCCATCCATCCACAACTAGCCTGCTGGCCATTCAATGGGCAGAGAGAAGAGAGTAGATAGAGATGGGTGGATGGATGGATGGATAGACAGACAGACAGCTGGATCAATGTGCACGGGACAGGTTGGGTAAATGGATTGATGTGTATGGGAACAGATAGATGAACAGATAGGTACATGGATGGGGGTCTACATGGGTGGATGGATGGATGGAGGGGATGGCCACTGATGCATAGGTAGAGGAATGGAGATGGATGGATGGACTGATGGAAGGGTGGATAGATATGGATGGAGGGATGGACGGAAAAGTGGGTAGATATGTATGGAGGAGGATGGATGGACTGATGGAAGAGTGGGGACATATGTATTGGAGGGGATGGATGGACAGAGGGATGGAAGGTGCACAGATATGTATGGGGGTTGATGGAGGGTTGGAGAGACTGAAGGGTGGGTAGATATGGATGGGGATGGATGGAGGGATGGACAGACAGAAGGGTGGGTAGATATGGATGGGGATGGATGGAGGGATGGACAGATGGGCAGATATATATATGGATGGATGAATGGATGGACAGAAGGCTCAGTAGACGTGTATGGGGTGGATGGATGGACAGACAGATGGAAGAATGGGTAGATAAGTATGGGGAGGATGGAGGATGGATGGATGGAAGGGTGGGCATATATGGATGGGGGTGGATGGATGGATGGACAGACAGAAGGGTGGGTAGATATGGATGGGGGTGGATGGATGGATGGACAGATGGAAGGGAGGGTAGATATGGATGGGGGTGGATGGGTGTTTTGGGGGATGCACAGGTAGCTGTGTATGTGTAACTCTTCTGCCAGGTGGCCCCAGCAGCAGTAAGGGCTGGGTTGGGTGTGGTGATGCATGGACGGCGGGTGGGTGGATGGAGTGCGACAGGGGTGGGTGGATGGGTGGATGTGGGAGGAAGGGATGGATGGAGGAGTGGTTGGGGATGGATGGTGTCAATGGGGATCTTTCCATTGATGTTGGTGACTTTGGTTCACGCCTTCTCTTTCCCTCTCATTTGTTCTTCGTTCCTCCTGTCTCAGCCCAATTCTCACTGAGGTTTGTGCCGGTTGATCTGGGCCGACCCCTCCAGGGAGGTGTGATGGCCACAGGGAACCTGGGAATGTGGGATCCTCTTTGCAGACATGGCCCGTCCATTTGTGTGTCCCCAGCTCTCCTTCCCAGCAGCAGGCTCCAGCTGTGTCCCTGGGCTCCCTGCATCCTCGTCCCACTAATCATCTCTGCTGATCCCCTCTGGGCAGGAACTGCCCGGCCCCCCAAGGACCTGGTCAGCCACCCTAATCCAGCCACACCCTTACCCGCCTCTTTGTTCCAGCCAAGGAGCCGCGGGAGCCGGAACTCACCTTTCAGCCCAGACTGGGGGAGCTCTCGGCCTCTGACGTCACCCACGACTCCGTCCTGCTCTCCTGGACCATCCAGACCGGGGACTTCGACTCCTTCCTCCTGCAGTACAAGAACGCGGAGGGCAAACCCCAGGCGCTGCCCGTGGATGGGGGATCCCGTACGGTCACTGTAACGAACCTGGCACCTTCCCACAGATACAAGTTCAACCTCTACGGCATCTCCGGCCGCAAGCGCCTCGGCCCCGTCTCCACCGACGCCGTGACAGGTCAGCGGCTGGTCCGGGGGCGCAGCTCCTTCCTCCCACCCTTTTTCTTTCCAGTGTGACATGGACGTTGAACACGGGGCCAGGACGTCCTGAAGAAGATGCTTCCAAGAGTCCTGCATCCACAAGCAGATTGCCGGGCATTCAGTGTCTAGAGATGAGAATAGATAGGGGTGGGTGGATGGATGGATGGATGGATGGATGGATGGACAGACAGTGAGCATGGGGCAGGTTGAGTGAATGGAGTGATGTGTATGGAAAGAGATGGATGAAGAGATAGGTACATGGATGGGTGTCTACAGGAGTGACTGGATGGATGGAGGGATGGTCATCAGTGAGTACATAGAGGAACGAATGTGTATGGGGATGGATGGATGGACGGTCAGGTGGGCAGATATGTATGGGGATGGATGGAGGGATGGACAGATGGACGGGGGGGCAGATATGGATGGGGGTGGATGGGTGTATTGGGGGATGCACGGGTAGCTGTGTATGTGTAAGTCTTCTGTCAGGTGGCCGCAGCAGCAGTAAGGGCTGGGTTGGATGTGGTGATGCATGGACGGGTGGGTGGGTGGGATGGGTGCGTGGGATGGATGGAGGAGTGTCTGGGGCTGCATGGACGGACGGGTGGGTGGGTGGGTGGAGTGCGCCCAGGGGGGGGTGGAGGCGGGGTTGGGGACGGATGGCCGGGCGGGGGGGTGGATGGGTGCGTACAGGGATGGATGGAGGAGTGTCTGGGGCTGCATGGACGGATGGGTGGGTGGATGGGTGCCCACAGGGGTGGGTGGAGGAGTGGTTGGGGATGGATGGACGGGCGGGTTAGTGGATGGGTGCACACAGGGATGGATGGAGGAGTGGTTTGGGATGGATGGGTGGATGTGGTAGGAAGGGATGGATGGAGGAGTGGTTGGGGATGGATGGTGTCAATGGGGATCTTTTCATTGGCATTGGTGACTTTAGTTCACACCCTTCTCTTTCCCTCTCATTTGTTCTTCGTTCCCTCCTGTCTCAGCCCAATTCTCACTGAGGTTTGTGCCAGTTGATCTGGGCCGACCCCTCCAGGGAGGTGTGATGGCCACGGGGAACCTGGGAATGTGGGATCCTCTTTGCAGACATGGCCCGTCCATTTGTGTGTCCCCAGCTCTCCTTCCCAGCAGCAGGCTCCAGCTGTGTCCCTGGGCTCCCTGCACCCTCGTCCCACTAATCATCTCTGCTGATCCCCTCTGGGCAGGAACCGCCCGGCCCCCCAAGGACCCTAATCCAGCCACGCCCTTACCCACCTCTTTGTTCCAGCCAAGGAGCTGCGGGAGCCGGAACTCACCTTCCAGCCCAGCCTGGGGGAGCTCTCGGCCTCTGACGTCACCCACGACTCCATCCTGCTCTCGTGGAGCGTCCAGACCGGGGACTTCGACTCCTTCCTCCTGCAGTACAAGGACGTGGAGGGCAAACCCCAGGCGCTGCCCGTGGATGGGGGATCCCGTACGGTCACTGTAACGAACCTGGCACCTTCCCACAGATACAAGTTCAACCTCTACGGCATCTCCGGCCGCAAGCGCCTCGGTCCCGTCTCCACCGACACCGTCACAGGTCAGCAGCTGGTCCGGGGGGGCAGCTCCTTCCCCTCCCACCCCTTTTTCTTTCCAGTGTGACATGGACGTCGAACACGGGGCCAGGACGTCCTGAAGAAGATGCTTCCAAGAGTCCTGCATCCGCAAGCAGATTGCCGGGCATTCAATGGCTAGAGATGAGAGTAGATAGGGGTGGGTGCGTGGATGGATGGATGGATGGATGGATGGATGGATGGATGGATGGACAGACAGCTGGATAGGTGAGCATGGGGCAGGTTGAGTGAATGGAGTGATGTGTATGGAAAGAGATGGATGAAGAGATAGGTACATGGATGGGTGTCTACAGGAGTGACTGGATGGATGGAGGGGATGGTCATCAGTGAGTACATAGAGGACCGAATGTGTATGGGGATGGATGGCTGGACGGTCAGGTGGGCAGATATGTATGGGGATGGATGGACAGAAGGCTCGGTAGATATGTGTGGGGTGGATGAATGGATGAAGGGGATGGTATGGATGGATGGATAGAGGAGTGGATCTATATGGTGACGGACAGATGGATGGGTGGGTGGGTGGATGTGTGGATGGATGGATGGAGGGGATGGGATGGATGGGATGGATCGATGGATGGATCGAATGGGATGGGATGGATGGAGGATGGGAGGGATGGATAGAGGAATGGATCAATATGGGGATGGACAGATGGACAGGTGGGTGGGTGGATGTGTGGATGGAGGATGGGATGGATGGATGGGTGGATGGAGGATGGGATGGATGGATAGATAGAGGAATGATGGGATGTTAGATGGGATGGGATCTGAGTTACTCCAGAGAATTCTTTCCTGGGTGCTGGCTGGTGAGTCTTGCCCACATGCTCAGGGTTTAACTGATCACCATATTTGGGGTCGGGAAGGAATTTTCCTCCAGGGTAGATTGGCAGAGGCCCTGGAGGTTTTTCGTCTTCCTCTGCAGCATGGGGCACTGGTCACTTGCTGGAGGATTCTCTGCAGCTTGAGGTCTTCAAACTGCAATTTGGGGACTTCAATAACTCAGACATAGGCTAGGGGTTTGTTATAGAAGTGGATGGGTGAGATTCTGTGGCCTGCATTGTGCAGGAGGTCAGGCTAGATGATCATAATGGTCCCTTCTGACCTTAAAGTCTATTTTTCTATGTGTATATTAATGGATCAATAGGGGGTTGGACAGATGGATGGGGGGGTGGGGATGGATGGATGGGATGGGATGGATGGAAGGATGGATAGAGGAATGGATCCATGTGGGGTGGACAGATGGACGGGTGAGTGGGTGGATGTGTGGGTGGGTGGATGGGATGGGATGGATGGATGGATAGAGGAATGGATCCATATGGGGATGGACAGATGGACGGGTGGGTGGGTGGATGTGGATGCTTGAGCCAGCAGCCTGATAAGAAAACCCGCAGTTGCGAATCGAGTCAGCAGCGAGCAGAGGACAGACAAACAGAGGGAGTTTGCCTGGGAGCTGTGCGAGAGGAGGTACAGGGGTGCGCATAAGGGCACCTGTGTTGTGAGCTGGTGGGGTGAATGTCCGAGTGTCTGTCTGCTGTGACCATTCGTTCGGTGCTCGTTGCAGGACTGTTGGACTGTGTGGTTGGTTGATTGAAAAGTGGAAATTGGGGAGCTTTGTTGCAGGGGTGCCTGATGGATTGAGTGGAGGGAGGCTTTGAGCCGGGCCAGCTGCTTCAGCCAGCAGCCTTATAAAAAAGCAGCCAGTTGCGAACCAAGTGAGTGGTGAACAGAGAGAGTTTCCTGGCAGTTCGCTTGTGGGGAGTTCCCACAGAGTGTTTTTGCCTTTCAGGCGTCTGTGAGCGGTAAATGCAACATCTGAAGGGGCTCTTAGAAGGAAGACAATATGGATAGTGAGCAATCAGCTGTTAAGACCTGTATGGGACGTGCCATGTTTATCTTTCTCCCAGAGGATAGAAGTGACTTCGTCTGTGTGAAGTGCAAGCTGGTCTCCATATTGGAAGAGAAGGTTAAAGGACTAGAGTCCCAAGTATCAACCCTGCGTTGCATCAGAGAAAATGAAGACTATGGATGGAAATCAGCGCTTGGTATTGCAGGCACAGCGAGCTGAGGAATCCGAGAGGGCAGCACAGAACAGGAAGAAAACTGGCAGCATGTGACCTCCAGAAGAAGGAAGAGGAGAACCCATGTACCCCCAGTGCAGACAGAAATAAGAAACTGTTTTCAGGCTCTCTGCACAGGTACCACAGCGGAGAATGTTTTGGAAGAGTCATCTGAGGGAAGGGATCAGAGAGAGAGACCCCATCAGCCGAAAGGCATGGGATGCATTGTCCTAGGGATGGGGGTTCCATGACCACCACTCCCAAGAGGAGGAGACGGGTGGTGGTGGTCGGGGACTCCCTCCTAAGGGGGACAGAGTCATCCATCTGCCAACTAGACTGGGAGACTCGAGACGTGTGCTGCTTGCCTGGAGCTAGAATTCAGGATGTGACGGAGTGTCTGCCGAGACTGATCGAACCCTCGGACCGCTACCCCCTCCTACTTCTCCACATGGGCACCAACGATATTGCCAAGAATGACCTTGAGCGGGTCACTGCAGACTACGTGGCTCTGGGAAGAAGGATAAAGGAGTTTGAGGCGTAAGTCGTGTTCTCGTCCATCCTCCCTGTTGAAGGAAAAGGCCTGGGTAGGGACCATCGAATTGTGGAAGTAAATGCCTGGTTACGCAGGTGGAGACGGAGAGAAGGCTTTGGATTCTTCGACCATGGGATGTTGTTCCAGGAAGAAGGATTGCTAGGAAGAGATGGGCTCCACCTAATGAAGAGAGGGAAGGGCATCTTCGCTGGCAGGCTGCTAACCTAGTGAGGAGGGCTTTAAACTCGCTTTGTCGGGGGATGGAGACCTAAGCCCGGAGGCAAGTGGGAAAGTGGGATACCGGGAGGAAACACAAGGAGGAGGGTGCAACAGGAGGTCTCTGATTCATACTGAGAAAGCAGGACAATAGGCTGGTTCGGTGCCTGTACATGAACACAAGAAACAAGCAGGGAGAACTGGAAGTCCTGGCACAGTCAAGGAATTATGATGTGACTGGAATAACAGAGACTTGGTGGGGTAACTCACATGACTGGAGCCCTGTCATGGATGGATATAAACGGTTCAGGAAGGACAGGCAGGACAGGAAAGGAGGGGGAGTTGCACAGTATGTCAGAGAGCAGTATGACTGCTCAGAGCTCGGGTATGAAACTGCAGAAAAACATGAGAGTCTCTGGGTTAAGTTTAGAGGCGAGAGCAACAAGGCTGATGTCGTGGTGGGCGTCTGCTATAGACCACCATACAAGGAGGATGAGGTAGACGAGGCTTTCTTTGGACAACTAACAGAAGTTTCCAGATCAGTCCCTGGTTCTCTTGGGGGACTTCAATCACCCTGACAGCTGCTAGGAGAGCAATACAGCAGTGCATAGACAATCCAAGAAGTTTTTGAACCATGTTGGGGACAACTTCCTGGTGCAAGTGCTGGAGGAAACAACGAGGGGCCTTGCTCCTCTTGACCTGCTGCTCACAGACAGGAAAGAATTGGTAGGGGAAGTAGAAGTAGGTGGCAACCTGGGCAGCAGTGACCATGAGATCGTTGAGTTCAGGATCATGACAAAAGGAAGAAAGGAGAGCAGCAGAATACGGACCCTGGACTTCAGAAAAGCAGCCTTTGACTCCTCAGGAACTGGGGCAGGATCCCGGGAGGCTAATCTGAGGGAAAGGAGTCCAGGAGAGCTGGTGTATTTTAAAGAAGCCTTATTGAGGGCACAGGAACAAACCATCCCGATGTGCAGAAAGAATAGCAAATATGGCAGGCGACCAGCTGGGCTTAACAGAAAATCTTCAGTGAGCTTAAACCCAAAAAGGAGCTTACAAGAAGTGGAAACTTGGACAGATGACCAGGAGGAGTTTAAAAATATGGCTCGAGCATGCAGGGGTGTAATCAGGAAGGCCAAAGCACAACTGGAGTTGTAGCTAGCAAGGGATTTAAAGGGTAACAAGAAGGGTTTCTCCAGGTGTGTCGGCAACAAGAAGAAGGTCAGGAAGTGTGGGCCCTCACTGAATGGGGAGGCAACCAGTATGGAATTGATTCCATTTAACCTATTCTAGCTCTCATCTCTACCTTTTTCCCTTTATGAATAAACCTTTAGATTTTAGATTCTAAAGGTTTGGCAACAGCGTGATTTGTGGGTAAGATCTGATGTGTCTATTGACCTGGGTCTGGGGCTTGATTCTTTGGGATCGAGAGAACCTTTTTCTTTTATTGGGGTGTTGGTTTTCCTAACCATTTATCCCCAGGACGAGTGCACTGGTGGTGATGCTGGGAGACTGGAGTGTCTAAGGAAATTGCTTGTGTGACTTGTGGTTAGCCAGTGGGGTGAGACCGAAGTCCTTTTTGTCTGGCTGGTTTGGTTTGCCTTAGAGGTGGAAAAACCCCAGCCTAGGGCTGTGACTGCCCTGTTTGAGCAATTGGTCCTGAATTGGCACCTCAGTTGGGTCCCGCCAGAACCACCTCGTCACACAAGGGTGCTGAGGGAATTGGCTGATGTGATTGCAGAGCCATTGGCCATTATCTTTGACAACTGGCGGATGGGGGAGGTCCCGGACGACTGGAAAAAGGTAAATATAGTGCCCAGCTTTAAAAAAGGAGAATCCTGGGAGCTGCAGACTGGTCAGCCTCACCTCAGCCCCTGGAAAAGCCATGGAGCAGGTCCTCAAGGAATCCATTGTGAAGCACTTGGAGGAAAGGAGGGTGATCAGGAACAGTCAGCATAGATTCACCAAGGGCAAGTCATGCCTGACTAACCTGATTGCCTTCCATGAGGAGATAACTGGCTCTGTGGATGTGGGGGAAGTGGTGGATGTGATAGAAAAACTTTAGAAAAACTTTTGATTCGGTTGTAACGAAGCTGCTTCTGGTGGGACACAAGTGAGAGTGTCAATTCAGGACAAATTGCTCAGAGCAGGGCAGTCACCGCCCGAGGCTGACCAGCCAAACAGAGAGAACTTCGGTCTCACCCCACGGGCTAACCAGAAGCCACACAAGCAATTCCCTCAGACACTCCAGTTCCCTTGAATCGCCACCAGGGCCGCTCCTTATGGGGACGAATGGTTATGAAAACCAACACCCCGGTAAAAGAAAAAGGGTTCTCCCGATCCCAAAGGCCCAAGCCCCAGACCAGGCCAATAGACACATCAGATCTTACCCACGAATCACGCTGTTGCCAATCCTGTAGAATCTAAAATCTAAAGGTTCATTCATAAAAAGAAAGAAATCGAGACGAGAGCTAGAACTGGTTAAATGGAATGAACAGTAATGGCCAAGTTCTGGGTTCAGGCTGGTAGCAGGGATGGAGTAAACTGCAGGTTCAAATCAAGTCTCTGGAACATCCCCCGCTGGGCTGGGTCATTCAGTCCTTTGTGCAGAGCTTCAGTTTGCAGCAAAGTCCCTCCACAGGTACGAAGCAGGATTGAAGAATAAATGGAGAAGATGCACCTGCCTTTTCTAGTCCCTTTGCCATGTGGCTTGTGCTTCCTTTGTCTGCAACACAAGCTGCCCAGCACGTGGCCTGGCAGCCTCAGAGTTCGGTCCATAGGCCTGGCCCTGCCTTGCTGAGTCACCAGGTGAATCTGCTTCTCTCAATGGGTCAGTTGTAGCTGATGATCCTTAACGAGCCATCAAGCAGCCAGGCAGAGCTGATGCCACATTGTCTGGGGGTGTCACCCAGAAGCAGAGCCCAAGTGTGAAATACAGACAGGACAGAGCCAATACTTGTAACTTGAAATACAGAAATGATACCTGCACCCAGAGAGCATCATCGTAACCAGCCAACCAGAACCTCCTCAGAGACACCTTATTCGACCCTCTTCGTACAAGATTTGGTGCCACAACAGGACCTTGGTTGCAACAATGATCTATACGGTCCCAGTTCATGTCAATAACATCACAATGGTCTCCCACAGTATCTTGCCGGCAAGTTACAGAAGTCTGGGCTGGATGATTGGACTGTATGGTGGACAGAAAGCTGGCTAGATTGTTGGGCTCAGTGGGTAGTGATCAACGGCTCCATGTCTAGTTGGCAGCCGGTTTCAAGCAGAGAGCCCCAAGGGTCGTTGCTGGGGCCGGTTTTGTTCAATATCTTCATTAACGATCTGGAGGATGGTGTGGACTGCACCCTCAGCAAGTTTGCAGATGACACTAAACTGGGAGGAGTGGTTGATACGCTGGAGGGTAGGGATAGGATACAGAGGACCTAGACACATTAGAGGACTGGGCCAAAAGAAACCTGATGAGGTTCAACAAGGACAAGTGCAGAGTCCTGCACTTAGGACGGAAGAATCCCATGCACTGCTACAGACTAGGGACCGAATGGCTGGGCAGCAGTTCTGCAGAAAAGGACCTAGGGGTTACAGTGGACAAGAAGCTGGATATGAGTCAACAGTGTGTCCTTGTTGCCAAGAAGGCTTACGGCATTTTGGGCTGTATAAGTAGGGGCATTGCCAGCAGATCGAGGGACGTGATCATTCCCCTCTACTCAGCACTGGTGAGGCCTCATCTGGAGTATTGTGTCCAGTTTTGGGCCCCCAGTACAGAAAGGATGTGGACAAATTAGAAAGAGTCCAGCGAAGGGCAACGAAAATGGAGCACATGACTTATGAGGAGAGGCTGAGGAACTGGGATTGTTTAGTCTGCAGAAGAGAAGAATGAGCGGGGATTTGATAGCTGCTTTCAGCTACCTGAAGGGGGGTTCCAAAGAGGATGGAGCTCAGCTGTTCTCAGTGGTGGCAGATGACAGAACAAGGAGCAATGGTCTCAAGTTGCAGAGGGGGAGGTTGTGATGGAATAGGGACTGTCTGTGTGCTTAGTAGGCAGAGACAGGTATGCAGCTGTAACATGAGCCTGGCCTGGGGGAGGGGAGGTCTCACCTCTGGCCGGTAGCTAGACAAAAGTAAACGGGGGAGTGGAGTCAGTTGGTTTTTGGGAAGCGGGGGGGTGGGTTTCAGGGGATCCTAGGCTGGGATCCAAGCACCCTGAACCCCCAGAAAGGCCAGATTGAGGGGTCCTGGCTCTGCACACAAGCTGGGCCGTATCCTGTGTTCCTGTTGTTCAATAAACCTTCTGTTTTACTGGCTGGCGGAGAGTCACTGTGAGTTCAGGAAGAGGGGTGCAGGGCCGGACTCCCCCACACTCCGTGACAGAGGTCTAGGTTGGATATTAGGAAAAACTTTTTCATTAGGAGGGTGGTGAAGCGCTGGAATGGGTTACCTAGGGAGGTGGTGGAATCTCCTTCCTTAGAGGTTTTTAAGGTCAGGCTTGACAAAGCCCTGGCTGGGATGATTTAGTTGGGGTTGGGGGTTGGACTAAATGACCTTCTGAGGTCTCTTCCAACCCTAATCTATAATTCTATGAATGGATGGACAGGAAGGTTGCCAGATGCATATGGAGATGGACAGAAGGACGGACTGGTGGGTGGGTGTGTATGGCGATGGATGGATGGATGGACAGAAGGGCGGGTGTATGTGTTTGGGGGTGGATGGATCGACGGAAGTGTGAGTGGATATGTTTGGGGATGGATGGACACACAGACGATAGGGTGGTTGGATGGGTGTTTTGGGATTCATGGGTACATATATATTTGTGACTCATGGTGGCCAGGTTGCATTATCAGCAACAAGGATGGAGGGATGGTATGCTGATGGATGGATGAGGGTGTAGGGATGGAGGATGGACGGAGGCGTTTCTGGGACTGGATGGGTGTCAATGGGGCTCTTTCCCCTCTGGCTAGAAATAACCCAGCCCCCCAAGATCCTAGTGAGTCGCCCCCTTCACCCCCATCTCTCTGTTCCAGCTGCAGGGCCGCCGAAGGAGGTACCCACCACCCAGCCCAGCCTGGGGGAGCTCTCGGCCTCCGACGTCACCCACGACTCCACCCTGCTCTCCTGGACTGTCCAGGCTGGGGACTTCGACTCCTTCCTCCTCCAGTACAAGGACGCGGAGGGCAAACCCCAGGTGCTGCCCATGGATGGGGGATCCCGCACGTTCACCGTCACCAACCTGGCCCCCTCCCGCAGATACAAGTTCAACCTCTACGGCGTCTCCGGCAGCAAGCGCCTTGGCCCCATCTCCACCGACACCGTCACAGGTCAGCAGCTGCTCCCAGGGCGCCAGCTCCTTCCCCTCCCACCCCCTTTGCTTTGCAGTGTCAGGGACGCTGTCCACTGGGCCAGGACCTTCCCAGGAAGATGCTTCCAAGCCTCCAGCCTCCACAAGCAGATTGGCGGCCATTCAATAGACAGAGAGAGAAGTGTGGATGTGAATGGATGGGTGGGTGGCAGGCTGGATAGACAGAGAGCTGGATGGATGTGTATAGGGCAGATTGAGTGAATGGATAAGAACATGGAACGGCTACGCTGGGTGAGACCAGGGGTCCATCCAGCCCAGTATCCTGTCTGCCGACAGTGGCCAATGCCAGGTGCCCCAGAGGGAATGAACAGAACAGGTAATAATCCAGTGATCCATCCCCTGTCGCCCATTCCCAGCTTCTGGCAAACAGAGGCCAGGGACACCATCCCTGCCAATAGCCATTGATGGACCTGTCTGTCCTCCATGAATTGATAGATGTGTATGAGGACGGATGGATGAATTAATAGGTAGATGGATGCTGTCTATGGGGGTGGATAGAGATGGATGGATAGATAGAGGAATGGATATCTATGGGGATGGACAGATGGGTAGGTGGATGTGTAGGAGGATGGATGGACAGGCGGACTGGTGGGGGTGTGATGGATGGACGGATGGACGGAAGGCTGGGTGGATGTCTATAGGGATGAATGAAGGGATGGAAGTGTGAGTGAATGTGTTTGGGGTTGGATGAATGGACGTACAGACGGTAGAGTGGTTGGATGAGTGTTTTGGGGGCTTCATGGGTACATGTATATTTGTAACTCTGTGGCCAGGTTGCATTATCCGCTACAAGGACGGGGTGGGTACGGGGATAGATGCATGGATGGACGAACGGATGGATGGATGGGTGTGTATGAGCATGGAGGAGAGCCTGGGGATAGATAGGTGTCATCCGTTGACATTGGTGGGTTTGGTTCACGCCCTTTTCTTTCTGTCTCGTTTCTTCCCTCTGTCTCCTCCCATCTCACTCAGCCCTCACTGAGGTTTGTGCCGGTCACTCTCGGCTGAACCCTCCAAGGAGGCGGGGTGGCCACGGGAACCTGGGAATGTGGGATCCTCCGTCTGTTTGTCTGTCCCCAGCTCTCCTTCGCAGCAGCAGGATCCGGCTGTGTCCTGGGACAAGTCCTTGGGGCTCCCTGCACCTCCCCTGCTAATCCTCCCTGCAAATCCCCTCTGGCTAGAAATAACCCAGCCCCCCAAGATCCCAGTGAGTCGCCCCACCCGGCCTCCTCCTTCACCCCTTCTCTCTCTTCCAGCCGCAGTGCGGCAGGAGGAAGAACCCACCGCCGAGCCCAGCCTGGGAGCTCTCGGCCTCCGACGTCACCCACGACTCCATCCTGCTCTCCTGGACCGTCCAGGCCGGGACTTCGACTCCTTCCTCCTCCAGTACAAGGATGCGAGGGCAAACCCAGGCGCTGCCCGTGGATGGGGATCTCAAGACGGTCACCATCACCAACCTGGCCCTCCCACAGATACAACTTCAAATTCTATGGTGTCTCCGGCCGCAAGCGCCTTGGGCCTATCTCCACTAACGCTGTCACAGGTCAGCGGCTGCTCCCAGGGCCCGACCCTTCCTCCCACCCCCTTTGCTCTACAGTGTCAGGGACACTGTCCACTGGGCCAGGACCATCCCAGGAAGACACTTCCACACCTCCAGCCTCCACAAGCAGAGTGGCGGCCATTCACTGGGTCGAGGGAAGACGGGGGAGGGGGATGGATGGATAGTCAGACAGCTGTATGGATGTGCATGGGGCAGGTTGAGTGAATGGATAGATGTGTCTAGGAATGGATGGATGGATGAATTAATAAGATGTCT
>NW_024100715.1:27500-35000 GCF_016161935.1 Mauremys reevesii
CCCAATGGCTGTGGTTCCCGGTGAACGGGAGCCGCACAGCTGGCACCTGTGGCGGGAGCAGTGCGCAGAGCCCCCTGGACCCTCCGCCACCTAGGAGCTGCGGGGACACCCGGAGACGGGAGCCTGTGAGCCCTGTCAACTCTCCCCCCAAATCACCAGCAGGGGTCCCGGGCCATATGCCACTGCCCGCTCCCCCCAGCACCAGCACCGGCACCGGACTGCCCTCCCGCCAAAAGCACCTGCAACCCTTTAGTTAGGGGTATATAGTAAAAGTCATGAACAGGTGACAGACGTTTATTTTTGTTTACCCATGACTAAAATGTAACCTTAACAATGGGTCATTTTGGCATGGATGGATTGGTAGATGCGTGGATGGCTGTGTTGTGGGAGGATTGGTAGGTGGTGGATGTGTGATGGATTGGTGTATGGGAGGATTGGTAGGTGGGTGGATGGATGTGCATGTGGCTCAGAGGCGGGATTGGGGTGGATGGATGTGGGGCGGATTGGTGGATGTGTGGGTGGATGGATCGATGGTGTGACGGATCGCGAATGGATGGATGCCTGTCTGTGTGGGATTGGGGATGGATGGATGGATGTGGCTCAGAGCGGGATTGGGGATGGATGGGTGGATGGGATCGATGGATCGGGGCGACGGTCGGGTGGAAGGAACAGGTGTCTGTGTGGACGCATCGATGGATGGATGCATGTGGCTCAGAGAGGCGGGATGGGGATGTGTGGGGTGGATGGGATCGATGGGATCGATGGATGTGGGTCGGGTAAAATGGAAAGGAACAGGTGTCTGTGTGGGCGCACGGATCGATGGATGGATGCATGTGGCTCAGAGGCGGGATTGGGGATGTGTGGGGTGGATGGGATCGATGGGATTGATGGGGTGACGGGTCGGGTAAATGGAAAGGAACAGGTGTCTGTGTGGGACGCGGATCGATGGATGGATGTGTGTCTATGTATGGAGTAGTGCACAGTGACACGCACCCACATCAAATGATAACTTCTCTCTCTAACAATGCGGCTGCATTTCAAAGCTCTGTTCATTTACAAACCTTCCTAACCAGTCTCTAAATCCGGCCCTGGGTCAGGTCAGTCTGTGGGGTAATTAACTCTTTCTGGCCCTGTCACCTGTCAATGAGATATTCTATTACACTCATAACGTCACACCCTCCGTGGGCGGGATGACCGTGGAGAACACAGGAATGTGGGATCCTCTTTGCAGACCTGCCCCATCCGTCTGTCTGTCCCCAGCTCTGCTTCCCAGCTTCAGGATCCAGCTGTGTCCTGGGGCTGGTCCTCCCTGCTCCCTGCCCTCCCTGCTAATCCTCTATGCAGCTGCCCTCTGGCTGGAAATAACCCAGCCCCTGAAGAACCGGGGAAGCCGCCACCAACCCTGGATGTGGCCTTCACTTCCCTCTATGTGTTCCCGCCACAGCGCCAGGGAAGGACGAATCCACCCCCCAGCCCAGCCTGGGGGAGCTCTCAGCCTCCGACGTCACCCACGACTCCGCCCTGCTCTCCTGGACCGTCCAGGCCGGGGACTTCGACTCCTTCCTCCTCCAGTACAAGGATGCGGAGGGCAACCCCCAGGCGCTGCCCGTGGACGGGGGATCCCGCACGGTCACCGTCACCAACCTGGCCCCCTCCCGCAGATACAAGTTCAACCTCTACGGCATCTCCGGCCGCAAGCGCCTCGGACCCATCTCCACCGACACCGTCACAGGTCAGCGGCTGCTCCCGGGATGCCGGCCCCTTCCCCTCCTGCCCCCTTTGCTTTGCAGTGCAGTGGGGACACCGACCACAGGGCCGGGACATTCGCAGGAAGATGCTTCCAATCCTCCAGCCTGCACAAACAGATTGCCGACCATTCACTAATTAGAGAGAGGAAGCTGGATTTATGGATGGATGGATGGAGGGGTTGTGTGGAGGGATGGCTGAATGGACAGAGGGGTGTGTATTTGGATGAATGGATGGAAGGGATGGTCGGATAGATAGAGGAATGGATACGGATGTGGATGGATGGACTGCTGGGCGGGTAGGCGGAAGTGTGTGGGGATGGATGGATGGACACGCAGGTGGAAGGATGTGTATGGAGATGGACGGGTGGGTGGGCAGGTAGGCTTATGTGTATGGGGATGGATGATGGATGGACGGATGGACAGATGGAGGGTTTGGTGATAGATGGATATGGAGCTGTGTATGGGGATGGAGGGATGGATGGACAGATGGAGAGTTTAGTGATAGATGGATATGGAGCTGTGTATGGGGATGGAGGGATGGATGGACAGATGGAGGGTTTGGTGATAGATGGATATGGAGCTGTGTATGGGGATGGAGGGATGGAGGGATGGACAGATGGAGTGTTTGGTGATAGATGGATATGGAGCTGTGTATGGGGATGGAGGGATGGACAGATGGAGAGTTTGGTGATAGATGGATATGGAGCTGTGTATGGGGATGGAGGGATGGACAGATGGAGTGTTTGGTGATAGATGGATATGGAGCTGTGTATGGGGATGGAGGGATGGGGGGATGGACAGATGGAGGGATGGACAGATGGAGGGATGGAGGGATGGAAGGATGGGTGTACGTGCAGAGGGATGGATGGATGGAGGGATGGATGGATGGACAGATGGAGAGTTTGGTGATAGATGGATATGGAGCTGTGTATGGGGATGGAGGGATGGGGGGATGGACAGATGGAGGGATGGAAGGATGGGTGTACGTGCAGAGGGATGGATGGATGGAGGGATGGGTGGATGGACAGATGGAGAGTTTGGTGATAGATGGATATGGAGCTGTGTATGGGGATGGAGGGATGGACAGATGGAGGGATGGAGGGATGGAAGGATGGGTGTACGTGCAGAGGGATGGATGGATGGAGGGATGGGTGGATGGACAGATGGAGAGTTTGGTGATAGATGGATATGGAGCTGTGTATGGGGATGGATGGATGGATGGATGGATGGATGGATGGACCGATGGAGGGTTTGGTGATAGATGGATATGGAGCTGTGTATAGGGATGGAGGGATGGACAGATGGAGGGTTTGGTGATGGATATGGTGCCATGTATGGGGATGGAGGGATGGATGGATGGAGGGATGGACAGATGGAGTGTTTGGTGATAGATGGATATGGAGCTGTGTATGGGGATGGAGGGATGGAGGGATGGACAGATGGAGGGATGGAGGGATGGAAGGATGGGTGTACGTGCAGAGGGGTGGATGAAGAAGTGTTCTGGGATGGATGGAGGCATGCGTGTGTCTGGGGCTGGGTGGGTGTCAATGGGGATCTCTAATGACATTGAAGGCTTTGGTTCACTCCCTTCCCTTTCTCTCTCGTTTGTTCTTCCTTCCCTCTCTCTCCTCCCGTCTCAGCTCAGCTCTGCCCGTGGTTTGTGCCGGTCGCTCTCGCCCGACCGCTCCATGGAGGTGGGATGTTCACGGGCAACCCGGGAACGTGGGATTCTCTTTGCAGACATGTCTCATTCCTCTGTCTGTCCCCAGCTCTCCTTCCCAGCAGCAAGATCCAGCTGTGTCCTAGGGACAGTCCCTGCGCCCTCCCCCCAAATAAGCCTCTCTGCAGATCCCCTCTGGTGAGGAATAACGGAGGCCCCCAAGGACCCGGCAGGCTGTCCCCACCCCACCAGCACCCTTCACCCCCCTCTCTCTCTTCCCCCCACAGCACCGCAGAAGGAGGTACTCACGGCCCAGCCCAGCCTGGGGGAGCTCTCGGCCTCCGACGTCACCCACGACTCTGCCCTGCTCTCCTGGACCGTCCAGGCCGGGGACTTCGACTCCTTCCTCCTCCAGTACAAGGATGCGCAGGGCAACCCCCAGGCGCTGCCCGTGGATGGGGGATCCCGCACGGTCGCCGTCACCAACCTGGCCCCCTCCCGCAGATACAAGTTCAACCTCTACGGCATCTCCGGCCGCAAGCGCCTCGGCCCCATCTCCACCGACGCCGTCACAGGTCAGCGGCTGCTCCCGTGATGCTGGCCCCTTCCCCTCCCACCCCCTTTGCTTTGCAGTGTCAGTGACACCGACCCCTCGGCTGGGACCCTCCGAGGAAGATGCATCCAATCCTTCAGCCTTCACAAGCAGCTGGCTGGTTAGAGAGAGGGTGGCTGGCTGGGTGGGTGGGGGTGTGGATGTGCATGGGGCAGGTCGAGTGAATGGAGAGTTATGTATGGGGATGGATGGCTGAATGCACAGATAGATGGATGAATTTCTATGGGGTGGATGAAGATGTATGAAGAAATAGAGGAATGGATATTTATGGGGATGGACGGATGGACGGATGGACAGGACAGGTGGGAAGGCAGATGTGAATTAGAATGGATGGGGGGGCAGGTGTATGCGTATGAGAATGGACAGCAGGAAGGGTGGGCGGAGGTGTATCGGGACGGATGGAGGGACGGGGGAAGGGTGGGGGGTGGGCAGGCGGAGGTGTATCGGGACGGATGGAGGGATGGGGAAGGGTGGGGGGTGGTGTATGGGGGCGGATGGTGGGATGGAGGAAGGGCGGGTGGAGATGTATCGGGGCGGATGGAGGGATGGAGGAAGGGCGGGTGGAGGTGTATCGGGACGGATGGAGGGACGGGGAAGGGTGGGCGGAGATGTATCGGGGCGGATGGAGGGACGGAGGAAGGGCGGGGGGAGGTGTATCGGTACGGATGGAGGGATGGGGAAGGGTGGAGGGTGGGCGGGCGGAGGTGTATCAGGACGGATGGAGGGATGGAGGAAGGGTGGGCGGAGGTGTATCGGGCGGATGGAGGGATGGAGGAAGGGCGGGTGGAGGTATCGGGCGGATGGAGGGATGGAGGAAGGGCGGTGGAGATGTATCGGGCGGATGGAGGAAGGGCGGTGGAGGTGTATCGGGACGGATGGAGGGACGGGGAAGGGTGGGCGGAGTTGTATCGGGGCGGATGGAGGGATGGAGGAAGGGCGGGCGGAGGTGTATCGGGAGGGATGGAGGGATGGGGGAAGGGTGGGCGGAGGTGTATCGGTGCGGATGGAGGGACGGGGAAGGGTGGGCGGGCGTAGATGTATCGGGGCAGATGGAGGGACGGGGGAAGGGTGGGCGGGCAGAGGTGTATCGGGGCAGATGGAGGGATGGGGGAAGGGTGGGCGGAGGTGTATCGGGGCGGATGGTGGGACAGTGGGAGGGTGGGCAGGTGGAGGTGTATTGGGACGGATGGAGGGACGGGGAAGGTGGGCAGAGGTGTATCAGGATGGATGGATGGTGTGGGGAAGGATGGGTGTTTGGGGGGATGCACAGGGAACTGTGCATGTGTAACTCTGATCAGCTGCCATTGTCAGAAACAAGGACTAGATGGTTGTGGTGATGAATGCATGGATGGATGGATAGACGGCTGGCTGGCTGGCTGGCTGGCTGGCTGGATAGACGGCTGGCTGGATGGAGGGACGGAGGGACGGCTGGATGGATGGAGGGATGGCTGGATGGAGGGACGGAGGGACGGAGGGACAGCTGGCTGGATGGATAGGACAGCTGGATGGTGATGGATGGATGGAGGGACGGCTGGATGGATGGATAGACGGCTGGATGGATGAAGGGACAGCTGGATGGATGGATGGCTGGGATGGAAGATGGAGGGATGGATGGATGGAGGGACGGCTGGATGGATGACGGCTGGCTGGATGGAGGATGATGGAGGCGGCTGGATGGATGGAGGGATGGCTGGATGGAGGGACGGAGGGCAGCTGGCTGGATGGATAGACGGCTGGTATGGTGATGGATGGATGGATGTGTGTGGAGAGACGGAGGATTTTCTGGGGCTGGATGGATGGAGGGACGGCTGGATGGAGGGACGGAGGGACGGCTGGATGGATGGATAGACGGCTGGATGGATGAAGGGACAGCTGGTATGGTGATGGATGGATGGATGTGTGTGGGGAGTGAAGACGGAGGATTTTCTGGGGCTGGATGGGTGTCTATGGGGATCTTTCCATTGATGTTGGAGGCTTGGGTTCACCCCCTTCTTGTGCTTGTGCTGGTGGCACTGGGCCGACCCTTCCATGGAGGTGGGATGGCTGCAGGGAATTCGGGAATGTGGGATCCTCTTTATAGACTTTCACCATCCACCAGCCACCTGTCTGCAACTCCACTTCCCAGAAGCAGGATCCGTCTGTGTCCTGGGACTGATCCCTTGGGCTCCGTGCACCCTCCCCCCACTAATCCTCTCTGCAGATCCCCTCTGGCTCAGAATAACCCAGACCCCCCAGGATCTGGTGAACCACCCCTACCATCGCCACGCTCTTCACCCCCTCTCTCTTCCAGCCACGGTGCCGGACGGGGAGCAGGAACTCACCTTCCAGCCCAGCCTGGGGGAGCTCTCGGCCTCTGACGTCACCCACGACTCCGTCCTGCTCTCCTGGACCGTCCAGGCTGGGGACTTCGACTCCTTCCTGCTCCAGTACAAGGACGCAGAGGGCAAACCCCAGGCACTGCCCGTGGACGGGGGATCCCGCACGGTCACCGTCACCAACCTGGCCCCCTCCCGCAGATACAAGTTCAACCTCTACGGCATCTCTGGCCGCAAGCGCCTCGGCCCCCGTCCACCACCGACACCGTCACAGGTCAGCGGCTGCTCCGGGGGTGCCGAGCCCTTCCCCTCCTGCCCCCCTTTGCCCTGCAGCACAGTAACTGCGCTGGCCATTGGGAAGACATTCTTCTCTTCCGTCTCTCTTCGTTGTCTCTCCATTGCACAGGAGCTAGGGGGACCAGAGGCTGCTTCCAGCCCATGTTCCTCTGTCCTGCTTGTCTGAGTCTGCCACAGTCCCCCTTCCTTGGACTGTCCATGGACCTCTTTATGGAGCCTCCCCATGACTGTGTACTCCTCCATCCATCTCCCGCATGCAGCCACACCTCCATCCATCCACCCATCTCCCGCATGCAGCCACACCTCCATCCATCCATCCATCCATCCATCCATCCACCCAAGTCCCGCATGCAGCCATACCTCCATCCATCCATCCATCCATCCATCCACCCATCCACCCATCTCCCGCATGCAGCCACACCTCCATCCATCCATCCATCTCCCACATGCAGCCACACCTCCATCCATCCATCCATCTCCAACATGTACCCACCCCTCCATCCATCCATCCATCTCCAACATGTACCCACACCTCTATCCATCCATCCATCCATCCATCCATCCATCTCCCGCATGCAGCCACACATCCATCCATCCATCCATCTCCAACGTGTACCCACACCTCTATCCATTCATCAACCCATCCATCCACCTCCCGCATGCAGCCACACCTCCATCCATCCATCCATCCATCCATCCATCCACAGCATCCATCCATCTCCAACATGTACCCACACCTCCATCCATCCATCCATCCATCCACCCATCCATCCATCTCCCGCATGCAGCCACACCTCCATCCATCTATCCATCTCCAACATGTACCCACACCTCTATCCATCCATCCATCCATCTCCCGCATGCAGC